>NW_006408584.1:5720403-5734895 GCF_000296735.1 Chrysochloris asiatica
TCTGGCACACACCTTTCCTGATTTTAAACTGAGGTTGAGAAGGGACAAGAAGGAAATAAAATTGCTATGAAGTATTTGATCCATAGCTGGGGGCCAATAACAAGCTAAGGTTTAGACTAATTTGGGTGGGCAATATCAATCAAGGTGCCCCGAAATAGTCTGACCCTTATTAATGCCTCATTGCATATTAACCACTCCACCTTCAGAAGGTTTTCATAGCATTTTCTGTCCATGTGTGTAAAGGTCATATAACTAAACTGCAGTATGCATGCACAATATGGAGCATGTACTTTCTTTATTTGAAACTATAAAAAAAGAATATGTTGTTCTTTCCAGTCAGGGAGCTGGATTTGAATTCTATCCTCCTGCTCCCTACCTGGTCAGAAGTGAATAACATTTTCTCTACTCTTATCAATATATTGAGACTGGTCTGTTCAAGTCACACTGTCTAATGTACCCCATTGTAATAGCAAGGTAGTTAGAAAGTTATTTCTTTCTTTATATTACATGAATGTTGTTGTTGTTGTTGAGTGCCGTTGAGTCGGTTCCGACCCATAGCAACCCTGTATAGGGTTTCTGAGGAGCACCTCGTGAATAAGGCTGTTTTATATATTCTACTGTTGGATAATGTTAAGATTAAAATGATTTTAAATTTCACTGTTCCTTCAAAGGCATATATAAGAAATTATTTTTACAGAGAAAACTTACCTAAATGTAGAATAAAACTCTGAAAATTAAATGATATTTCTTAAATACAGTAGTGTGAGTATAAGAAATGTGTTTCAAAAAGCCTACCTGTAAAATACAAAAGTGATCCCACATTACTCCTCCTCTTCTATTTTGTCTGGTTTTATAATAAAAAGTCTAAAGGAAAATTAATTTCAATATAATGTGTGTGCTTTTGGAAGAGGTAAGTGTTTTGTTCATCTGTCTATTATGTTTTTATAAATATTCCACAAAATATATACTGGAGAAAAATCACATACGATTGTTTTATAAATCAGCCCTTTCTTTCTTATTGGATTATTATTATGTAAGATTATCAATTTGAAACTTGCAGTTACTTGTCTCAGCTCCATGGTGGAGCCAAAAGCATGATCTTCACATTTTCTCATGTACTGTAAACAGCATCTATATAAATCTTGAGAATTTACACTGAGTTACATAACAATTGAGAAAATAACAGTATTTCATAAAATATGTTTACAAATAATACATTGTTCCTGAAAATCAATTAGTAATGGAGTGACAATTCAAAGTGTCACAGTTTTACTCACCAGTTGGTTATTTTATTCATGCCATCAGCTATGTTACAATGATGCTGTAAAAATTAGGGATTTGGGGAAATATAGGAAAGAAGGGATATAAAAATAACTTCTTATTGGAAATATTTTTAAAATTAATTTTAGGTTTTATGTTTGTTAAAAAAAAGTCATGTTTTTAAAATCATTTAAAAAATAGACTAGAAAATCCCTGTAATATATTTCTAAGGAAAGAAAAAAAGAAAAGCAATTTGCTATTTTGTTTAAGAGTTGGTTGGAGTTTACATGGTAAAATAAAACTGCTGAATCTGTCTTAATAAAAGCTCTCATTGAAGTAGGACCTTTCATGCTGATAGCACTTTTCAACTATAAACTAATTAATTCTCAAAATACACCAAGGAGGTCAATCAATCTTCTTTTTACAGATAGAGAAACTGAGGCTGGAAGACTCTGTGACTTTTCCCAACCAACAGTAAGGGAAATTGATAGAAAAAATTTAAAAGATAATTGTGAACTACTTGATATGTTTTAGCATCAACTCCTTATATATTAAGCCCACTGACATTGAGTTGATTCCACCTCATAGTGACCCTAGGATTTCTGAGACTGTAAATCTTTGCAGGAGTTGTTGTTGATGAGTGCCATGGATTCAATTCTGACCCATAGTGACCCTGTATAGGGTTTCCAAGGAGCAGCTGGTGAGCTTGAACCTCTGATCTTGCAGTTCAAATGACTTCGCAGTCTGATGTATTAGCCCACAGCACCACAACAGGACTCCTTATAGGAGTTTTTGTTGTTGTTATGTGCTGTAGAGTCGGTTCTGACCCATAGCAACCCTGTATAGGATTTCTGAGGCCGTAAGTCTTTATGGGAGCAGAAAGCCTCATCTTTCTCCCGTGGAGCAGCTGGTAGTTTTCAACTGCTGACCTTGAGGTTTGCAGCCAGATTCATAACCACTACGCTTCTTCCTTACAGGAGTACACAGCCTCATTTTTCTTTCTTGGAGCAGCTTGTGGGTTTGAACCTTCTAGTTAGTAGCCCAATGCCTAGCCCACAGCACCACCAGAGCTCCTTATTTGTAGATTACTTGTATCAAAATCAGGAAATCAGAACCTAATTTTTCTATGACTTTTCATACTTTGAGACTAGTTTTATCCCTACCCTATAGGATCACTTAAACATGTACATTACAACCCATTTTTACAACCTATTACCTAATTTCCCATTAATAAGAGTTCATTCAATTTAAAGGTAAAGTTTAATTCTCTTGAATAGGAAAATTAATGACATCTCTGATTTTTTTTAAACCCATGAATCAAAATACAAACCATAAAAAGCTTGCCAATTACTGCTCTGCTGCTGTTCTGTGCTGTCGAGTTGGTTCTGACTCATGGCAACACTGTAAACTGTTTTCAAAGCTGCCATAAGCTCAGCAATTCAATTCCACCAGCTGCTTCTCAGCAGAAACATGAGGCTTTCTGCTCCTGAACAGATTTACAGACTCAGAAACTGTATACAATTCCTCTATGAGTCAGAACCTACTCTACAGCACACAAAAACAATTCTTTAAGGAGCAGAAAGCCTCATTTTTCTCCTGCAGACCAGCTGGTGTTGCAGCCTAAAGTGCAACAGACTATGGGTCTCCTTAGTTACTACTACGGTGGTGGTGGTGGTTACATGCCGTGAGTTGGTTCCAACTCATAGTGACCCTATATAGGGTTTCTGAGGCTGTAAATCGCTACAGGAACAGAAAGTCTCATCTTTCTCCTACAGAACAGCTGGTAGTTTTGAACTACTGGTAGTTTCAGCTGCTGACCATGAGGTTAGCAGCCCAACTCGTACCCACTATGCTATCAGAGCTGCTGTACAACAGTGTAAATTTATCTTATCCTACTGGAAAAGGATAGCTGTCAAACCATTACCTCTTAATTTAAATTTCAAAAAGCTTCATAACTACAGGTGGGTTATTGTTGCTAAGTGCCATTATAGTGACTCTGTATTGAGTTTTGGAGGATTGCTTGGTAGGCTAGAACCTCCTACCTTGTGTTTCAAACCTACCTTGTGGTCCGGTGCTTATCCTATAGCACTACACTGGGATTCAGCAGATGGGTGGAGAGCCAAATTACTAACAGCCAGCCCAGAAATTACCGATCAGTGGATCTCAGTTAAGTATTCCATCAATCACATTAAGATTGTTGTTGTTAAGTGCTAACCAGTGTAGTCTGACTCACTGTGACCATGTATAGGATTTCTGAGGAGTGTCTAGTGGGTTTGAAAATGAATTCTGTGGTTAGAAATCCAGTAGTTATCTTACAGTATCACAGCAGGCCCTCATTTTAAGATTGTTGTTATTGTCAAGTGCCATTGAATCAGTTCCAACTTATAATGACCCTATGTAGGGTTTCTGAGGAGTGACTGGTGGGTTTTAACCATCAACCTTGCAATGAGAAGTCAGTGCTTACCCGACAGTGCCACATCAGGACTCCACTTTATGATTGTTGCTGTTGTTAAGTGCCATTGAGTTTGTTCCGACTCATTGTGATCCTGTATAGGATTTCCAAGGGATAGATGGTGGGTTTGAATTACTGACCTACTGGGTAGTTCTGGTGTGGTGCTGTGTGATGAGTACTGGGCAACTAACTGAAACATTGGCTGTCTAAACCCACCAGCTACTCATTAAAAATCCTATGCAGAGTCAAAGGCAATTAACAACAATAATCGTCTATATTTCTCCTTTTTCTTTTCTTTATAAACTCCATTGTCTCTGAGTCATTTGCTTTTTTTGGAATAAAAATGGCTTCCTTGTATGCATACAGAAGTCTTGATGTGGCAGTGTAGGATAAACACTGGACTGTTAACAAGTTTGGACTGGACTGCTAAACACACTAGACACTCCTTAGAAACTATATACAATGTGGCTATGAGTCATAACTGACTCAACAGCACTTAACAGGAGTATGCATATAGAATAACTGTTCAGATTAAATTTTACATTCAAATTTCAGTGTGTTTTGATGACTTTTTTTTAAGCAAGTCCTTATGAGAGAAGAGATAACCTAGAAAGAGAATAGAAGATACGATTCATTGAGCTTCATTAACGATTATATAATTTACATTTTGTTGTTGTTGTTACATGCTGTCAAATCAGTTACAAACCCTGTATAGGTTTTCCAAGAAGCAGCTGGTGAGCTTGAACTGTCAACCTAGCGATTCAAACCAACTTTGCAGTCCAGAGCATTAGCCCCCAGCACTACACCAGGACTCATATAATTTACATAGTATATATGTATATCCTACAATTACTAAATAATGTGTGATTATTCATGAATGTTGATTTTGAGAACTATGTGACATGTATGACTAAAAGGTCATGCTTAAGTAAGATAAATATGTCAAGTTCCTTCTTGAGGAATTAGCAGAAGAAGAGGTCGAAGAGGTAAGAAGGGTGATAATAAATGGTTTTCTAAAAGCCATGCTGATTAAAGACTAAAAGCCATATGTAAAATCAGTTTACTTAATAATCTACAAATGCAAAATGAGGAAAAAAAAATTTGCTAATGTTTTTCATACTTAGAAAATGATGTCTTTCTATTGTATTTGAATATTTTGAATCTTCTCATTTTTTTTTAGCAAGAGATCTGTCAATTTAAAGGGAAGGTTGTTGTTGTTGTTAATTGCCGTTGAGTCAGTTCCGACCCATATTGACCCTGTACAGGGTTTCCTAGGCTGTAATCTTTATGGGAGCAGAAAGCCTCATCTTTCTCCCGTGGAGTAGCCGGTAGTTTCAAACTGCTGACCTTAAGGTTCACAGCCTGATTCATAACCACAACGCTACCAGAGCTCCTTAAAGGGAAGATTAGGTCTTAAATTAATAACTTGTTCATTATGATTTTGAGGGTTTGTAATGAGTTAACTATAGTGTTGTGTACCTGGGGTTGTTGTTGTTAAGTGCTGTTGAGTCAGTTCCGACCCATAGCAACTCTGTACAGGGTTTCCAAGAAGCAGACAGTGAGCTTGAGCCACCAATCTTGCAGTTCAAATGGCTTTGCAGTCTGGCGCATTAACCCCACAGCACCACATCTGGGCTACAAGGCTGTAATTCTTTGAGGGATTAGAAAGCATCATTCTTCTCTCATGGAGTGACTTATGGGTTTGAGCTGCCAAAATTATGGCTGATAGCTCATTGTTTATCCTACAGAGCTATCATGCTCCTGTACTTGGTGTTAAGGGACTGGAAATATAGAACTGAATAAAATATAGCCTAGGAACTAAATGAACTTAGTGAGAAAGTAACACAATAAAAATTATTTGGCAGATATATGATTTCAATATATTATATCACATAATCACATTTATAGTTATATTATACTTTTGATAGAAAATGAAAGTAAATAAATAAGTATATAGGGATAAAAAAAAAAAGGAGAGGAAAGCAAATAATCTATGTACTTGGGTTTTGAAAAATCCAGACTACCACCTCTTCTTGGATATTTTTCCCCTCATTTATCTTTAAAGATTATAGTTTAGGGGGAGGTGGCAGGATGTCAGACTAAACAGTAACAGTATACAGCTGTCTACAACAAAGATAAGAAAAACAAAATAACACAGATATAGATGATAATTCTTCAACCCTGAGCTTTAAGTGAAGATAAAGAAAAGCAGATTGAAAGCTTACTAAGAGAGCAAACTGAACAGATGTAGCCCCACAAAAAGGAGATAGTGTGGTGATCTGTGGCAGCCAGCCAGATGCAGCTTGGCCATCTTAAACTTTTGTGAGTATCTTCGGAGACAAGATGGTATATTGGTATTGTAGAAACATAACAATGACTCAGGGAGATGAAGCAAGCAACAACTGTGTCCATACAGCCCAGCCACCACCGTACTCTTCACAAACCACTCACTGCCAAATCTAATACTAGCTGCTATATACCTGGTCAATGAGAACAACCAAAATCAGCTAAGACCATCCCAAACTGAGCTGCACAATTTAATACAAATACAACACCACAATGTCTCAGATGCAACAGACAATTTCTGTTCACAGGAAGAAACAAAGATAGAGTGAATCATACAAGTGACCAAGAGGCAGAGAAAGAAAATGTTTTTAAGGAAAAGCAAGCATTGCAACTACCTGAAAAAGAACTCAAGAGGATTATATTCAGCTACTTCCAAATGATTGACAGAAAGTTTCAGCAAACCAAGGATGAATTCAGGAAAACACCACAGGAACAAACAAACAAAATAGATAAGGAACTGGATACAATACAAAACCTTAAACTAGAAATTCAGGTTAATACTAAGATTTTTTGAAATTGGCAATACATTAAAAGGGGAAAGGAGTTGATTTGAATTAATGGAAGCCCAAATGAGTGAGATTAAAGATAAATCTCTCAATACTATTAAGCAAGGAAAACAAACATAAAAATATTGAAAAAACCTGAAGAAAGCCTAAGATACATGAAGAGGAATAACTTAGGGGGGGTGATCAGAATTCCAGAACAGGAAAAGACAAAGAAAATCACAGAAAAGATAGTCAAAGAGCTATTGGAAGAAAACTTCCATCGTATCATGAAAGGCAAGAAGATTAGCATTCAAGAAGCTGAACAAACTCCAATCATGATAGATCCCAAAAAAGAATCACCAAGACATATCATAATCAAACTCCAACATCAAAGACAAGGAAACAATCTTAAGAACAGCTCAGGAAAAATTAAAATTTATTTTACAAAGGAGAATCAATATGATTAAGCTCTGATTTTTCATCAGAAATTGTTAAGACCCCAAAAATAGAATGAACCCCAGAAAGCTTGCCCCAGGTCTGCCCCTGCCCCAAATATCCTGGGTAGTTTCAAATAACAAGATGTGTCTCAAATAACTGACAAGTTTCAAAGGCCATATGTCCCAAACAATCCTAATTGTAGCCACATGCTTAAACCCATTAACCACAAATGTCAGTTCCCAGAACATGCCCAGACAACCTTGGAAAACAAACACCAGGTGCCAAATCACAGAGACATGTTGTGTTCCCTCATTCCAAGAGAATAACCTTGCTTTTTGATTCTGTATCCAGCTTCCTCCCCCTTCTCTGCAGTTTTTAGCCTTTTTAAGCCGCTCCAATGGACAACTCAGCTCTGGGCTGCAAACCTTAGAGAGCTTGTTGTAGCCAGTTTGCAGATGCTGATCAGCAATAAAGACTCTTTATTTGCCCACTCTGTGTCCTGATGTGGTCTCTCCAATCTCGCTCTCCGATTCTCAGGTCTAACAAAATCATACAGGCAAGAAGTTAATGGGAAGATATATACAAAACTCTGAAGGACAAAAATTGACAACCAAGAATCATACCCTGCAAAGCTGGCCCTCAAATGTGATGGCAAAATTTGAATATTTCAAGATAAATAAAAATTAAAGTAATTTTTAATAACCAGACCAACTTTATAAAAAGTAGTAAAAGAAGTCCTTTGGCCTGAGAGCCAACAATAATAGATAACAACATGAGACTGACACACAGCATCATCACCCAGAATTCAGTCCAGATATAGTACCATCCAAAGTAAAACAAACTTCTTGTTGTTACGTGCTGTTGAGTTGGTTCCAACTATAACGACTCTGTATAGGGTTTCTGAGGAGTAGCTGCTGGCTTTGAACCACTAACCTTTCAGTTCAAACTGGCTTTGTGATCCAGTGCATTATCCTGCTGTGCCACACCAGGACTCTAAAACAAACTTATAAGACTGAAAACAGAGAACCAGAGATAAGAATTTATTCTGAAGTCAATTAAAATTCAAAAAGAGGGAAAAGTGTAGCTCCAGAACGTACAAATGGAGAGGAAGTCAAGTAGATTTTAAGATAAAACAGCCTGTTTAAAACTGCGGAAGAAACTACTAAATTAATGCGTAACTTCAAAGAAAATTAATATGCCTTTCCATCAAATCAATAAAAAGGAAACCTATAAAGATTTAGTAAACTGTAAATCAACAGCATTGAAAACATTGAAAAGAAAACGCACAGGCAAAATGAACTCAGCACAGAAAATTATGTGGAACAAAGAAACCAGAACCAAAAACCCAAACAAAATGAAACCCAACAAAATGGCTACAATCAATGCATACCTATTAATAATTACACTGAACATCAATAGATTAAATGCACCAGTCAAGAGACAGAGAGTAGCAGAATGGCTAAGATAGTTGAGATGTTGTTAAGTGTCATTGAGTCAGTTCCAACTCATAGTGACCCTGTAGTGGGTTTTCAATGAGTGACTGGTGAGCATGAACCTTACAGTTCAAATTGACCTTGCAGTCTAGCACACTAACTCGCAGTGCTACAAGAGGCGGAGATAGTAGAATCCTCTAATATACTGTCTACAAAAAACACACTTTACACACAGACAAAAAATAGACTTAAAAATCAAAGGCTAGAAAAAATAAACCAAGATAACAGCAATAAAAAATGAGCAGAAGTGGCAATATTAATTTCTGATAAAAGACACTTTAAGGTAAAAACCAGCACTAGAGACAAATAAGGATATTATCTCATGATGAAAGGATCAGTTCATCAAAAATCTCCCAATAAAAAAAAGTCTAGGCACAGATGGCTTTACTGGTGAGTTTTACCAAACATTAAGAGCATGACTGACACCAATTTTACTCAAATTATTCCAGAATATAGAAAAGGATGGAAAACTCCTTGATACATTCTATGAAGCAAACATAATTCCCATACCAAGATCATGGAAGGACATCATTAAAAGAGAAAATTATAGACCAATGTCCCTCATGAACTAAGATGCAAAAATCCTCAACAGAATCCTGGTCAATAGAATTCAACAACATATCAAAAATTAGTACATCAAGACCAAATAGAATTTGCACCAAAGATGAAAGGATAGTTCAACAGTAGCCAAATAAGTCAATGTAATCCACTACATAAATAAAGGAAGAGCACTACATGATCATATCAATTGGTGCAGAAAATGCATTTGAAAAATGCAACATCCATTCCTAATATGAAAACTCAACAAAATAGGTATAGAAGAGAAATTGCTCAACATAATTAAGGGTATAGACACAAATCCAACAGCTAACATTACTATCAATGGAGAGAAACAGAAAGTATTCCTTTTGGAAACATGAACCAGAGACAAGGATGCCATTTATCACAACACCTATTCAACATTGTGCTGGAAGTCTTCAACAGAGTTATAGGGCAAGAAAGGGAATTAAAGGCATCCAAAATTACAAAGGAAAAGTAAAAGTGTCCCTATTTTCAGATAATATGATCTAACACATAGAAAATCTCAAAGGCAAAGCCAAAAAAATGTTTGGAACTCATTGAAACATTCAGCAAAGTGGCAGGGTACAAGATCGACATACAAAATCAGTTGAATTCTGTTACAATAATAAGACAGCTCTGTAAAGGAAATCAGGAGAACAATACCATTTACAATAGTCACACTAAAGATGAAATATTTGGTAACAAATCTAACCAGAGAAATAAAAGACTTATACAAAGAAAATTATAAACCTCTGTAAGAAACCAAAAGAGACAAAAATGGAAGAATAAAGCATACTAATAGATAGAAAAACTTAATATGTCAGCACTACCCAAAGAAATGTATAGATATAATTCAATTCCTATACAGATTCCCACATCATTTTTTAAAGAGATGGAAAAATTGATCACTAATTTTATGTGGGAAGGAGAGACCACAGATAACTAAAGCATTACTTAAGAAGATCTAAGTTAGAGGATGCTCAATTTTTAATCTCAAAATATACTACACAGCCACAGTGTTCAAAACAGACTGACACTGGTATATAGATCAATGAAAACAAATTGAAAACCCAGAAGTATATACACACACATACAGTCAACCGATGTTTGACAAAGGGCCAAAACACATTAAATGTGTAAAAGATAGTTTCTTCAACAAATAATGCTGGCAAAACTGGAAACTCATTTGCAGAAAAATGAAGCAAGACCCATTTCTCACATCATATATAAAAACAAATTCATCATGGATTAAAGACTTAAATGCAAAACCTAGAATTATAATGACCATCAATGAAAAAAGGGGGACAAACTTAGAGGCTCAAATATATGTTATAAATAATCCTGCCAACATAAATAAAAACACACAAACAATAGAAGACAAAATAGTTAACTGGGACCTCCTAAAAAGTCGATACTTATGAGACTCAATAGATTTTATCAAGGGTATAAAGAGAGACTGGGGGAAAAAAAACTTTTTGCTGTGATAAATCAGATAAGGAACTAGTCTCTAAAATTTATATAAAGCTACAATACTTCAGCAAGTTTTATATAAATGTTCCTATTGAAAATTGACCAGAGGATATAAAAGAACACACTCTCCACCAAATAAGACATTCAGGTGGCCAACAAACATATGAAGAAATGTTTATGATGTTAGCCATTCAGAGATGCAAATCAAATGACATGAGATTATCATCTCAACCCCAGCATGAATAGCAATTTCAAATAGAAAACAACAAATGCTGACAATAATGTAGAGAAACTGGGACCCTCCTACATTTCTGGTGAGGCTGTAAAATGGGACAACCACTATGGAAAATATTATGTCACGTCATCAAAAAGTTGCAAATAGAAATGCCATATGATATGTATATCCCCAAGAAATAACATGTATGCCATGAGTAGAGATATCCACACCCATGTTCATTGCAGTCACTCTACATGATATGTATATCCCCAAGAAATAACATCTATGCCATGAGTAGAGATATACACACCCATGTTCATTGCAGTACTATTCATAATAGCAAAAAAAAAAATGGAGATAGCCTAAATGTTCATCAATGAAAGAATGGGTAAACAAACTTTGGTGCATACACACAATGGAATACTATGTGATGTTGAGGAATAGTTATGAATCTGTAAAACACCTCATAACATGGATGAACCTGGATGACATTATGCTGAGTGAAATTAGTCAACTACAAAAGAACAAATGTTATATGAGACCAATTTGATAAAAACTTAAGAAAAGTTTTCATGCTAAAAGAAACATTCTTTGGTGGTTACCATGGGTGGGAGGGAAGGGACAGTAATTCACTACCTGGAGGGTTTAATGTTGTTGTTGTTAAGAGCTGTTGTGTTGGTTCTGTCTTATTGTTGTTGTTACATGCTGCCGAGTCAGTTCTGATGCATAGTGACCCTATATAGGGTTTCCAAGGTGAGCTGGTGAGATTGAACTGCTGACCTTGTGGTTCAAATTGACTTCGCAGTCCAGTGCATTAATCCATAGCACAACAGCAACCCTGTAAAGGGTTTCCAAAGAGCAGCTGGTGAGTATGAACTACTGACCTTTTGGTTTGAACTGACCTTGCAGTCCAGTGCTTATCCTACAACTCTACACCACGACTTGTAGAGGGTAGACACAAGCTAATTCAAGTGATGGGGAGGGAAATATGCAAGAAGAGGGAAGTGGCAGAAGAATGATGAAGACAGGGAAGTACACAATGGTTAAAGGGGCTAGAAGTAAATACTGTTATAAAACAAACCCTTTTGAGCAGCCACCTAAGGTGCAACTATTGGTCTCTCCATGTGCAAAGAAAAGAAGAGTCATGAAAATTTAAAGATGCTAGGAATCAATTACTCAAGTGGAGTAATGAAACGTGACTATTAGTCATCATGACTATTGAAACTAGAAGAACTAGACGGTGCCTAGTCACTGCCACCAAGGCACCAACTGCTTCTGGATGGAGTAGAATAAAAGGTAGAACAAAGCTCAAAATAGAATAAAATAGAATAGAACTCACTCTAGTGGTCCAATTTCCAGCCAAGTAGTTGTTGTTAAATACCGTTGAGTTGGTTCCAACCTATAGCGACCATGTATAGGATTTCTGGGGAGCGGTTGGTGGGCTTGAACTACCTACTTTACAATTCAAACCGAGTTTGCAATGCTACACATTAAACCACAGCATCCTAAGTATATAGTGGGCCACCATGGAACGAGTCAAGATAAAAAGGACAGCATTTACCTAAAGGCAAAAGTGGAAGGAATGGGAAGAAGAGTGGAATTGAAGAATCACAAGGAGGAAGTTGCATAATTGTTACCTGGAGGAGATTGCAATGACTGAGCTGAAACAAAGTATATGATTTGTTTAATGTAAAATTAATGATCATCTCTTTAAAATTTTAGTCAATTCACATAATTTTAAATCGTAACAATTATTAATCAGTTCTTTCCTTTTTAACTTTTTCTTAGTCCTCTTTTCTCCATGTTCTCATTTTTCTAACCTTTTCAGTGATTTAATTGTTTGAATATATCAAAACAGATGGCATGCTATACAATAGCTCCCTTCTCTGCCTGGTGTTGTTTTTTGGTAGTTCTATGCTCAGAGGCTCTACTCCTCATAAGTCGTGGAAACATATAAACCCAGAAAGGCTAACACAGTACTTTAAAAATATTTAAAGGCCTGCTATTGCTATTGTATGAAACAGAAAGTAAAACTGAAAAGATAAAGAAAACATGAACAAAAGAGTATTATTTAAAGAAGTATCTGTTCAACTTGTTTTAAAACAATGGTATTCTGGGAAGATTATGATGTTTTTAGGTTTTTAAAATTCAGTTTTGCATTGTCTTAATGAACTAAGGTGTTTTTCAAAACTGAGTTTTTAACAATGTGACCTATGTTTATAGATTGAGAACAAAGAGAATCAATAATAGAATCAGAATTTAAATGAAATGCCTGCAAATGAGGCAATAATTTATTCTATGTAATTCCTCATAGATTGACATGTTGGTGATTTTTTAAAAATGCAAAATGATCTTCAATTTGATATCCAATTGTGTATTCATTTATTGATTCATTCAACAAAAGTTTATTGAATATTCCCTATGTACCAGATCCTGTTTAGTAATAGAGATAAGTTGTCCACTCTAAATGAATTTATCTAGAGAAAAATATCTTTGCAATGAATGAGATACAACTTGAAGCACTGCATTAGAGCATATGCAAGAAATCTATAGTAAAAAAAAACATAAGGAAATTTGCTGTATCTAGTAATAATTCACAGGAGACATAATGTACACTTTATCGTAAGAGTGAAAAACATTTTAACTAGCAGGGAATCTAGTATCTGAGTCCAAAGCCATCAGATTGTGTGAATGAGTGATGGATAAAATCTTCTCAGTGCTATATGTTCTTGTATGTGTAATCTGTAATAATTGTAAGTGCTATTACAAAGCCATATTATTTTTCCACTCAAATTTAGCATTAGGAAAGAATCAACAAAAAAGGAATAAAATTTCACCATAGTCCCTTTTACTTCTAGGGATTAGAATATATAATGCTATCCAAGAAACTGTCCTTTGTATATAAGTTTCTCATAATAAAACAGTGAGCTAGTATAGAAAAATAGTTCTTATCTGATGGAATATTTTAAATGCATAAAGTGAATATACAACTGCATTTATATAGAATAGGCTGTATAAGGAAATTCATGGAGTCTGATAATCCTCATTTTTAAATTGTTTTTAAGATACTCTAATTAAACTGCTCAAACGTCAAGGTCAGCAGTTTGAAACTACCAGCTGTTCCACAGGAGAAAGATGAGGCTTTCTGCTCCCATAAAGATTTATTGCCTCAGAAACCCTGTACAGGGTCACTATGAGTTGGAAGTGACTCCACGGCACATAACAACAAAATCAATCAAGACCACATTTTTTTAGGAAGTCACTGAGTGCCGGGGACTTGCCTCGACAGAGTTGTGTTGTTCACGGGTATTTGGTTCACGAGGAGGGGAGATCCAGCTGCGATAGAGATAGCAAAAGAGACACAGAGACGCAAAGAGAGGGGCAAAGAGACATTCCGAAACCAGAGTGAATGCTGGACTGGCATCAGGCAGATCCTGCATTGCAAACATCTCAGCAATGAAGGCCTTAATACCCTGCATAGTAAACATCTTAGCTAAACAGGCAGTATGGTTGCAAGGCTGGACTGTGCCCCTTGCATGCTGTAACGCACACCTTGCCAGTCGTAATGCACCTGGATTCGTTCTGTGCCTTCCTTTTATTTAGGGGAGATACTTTACACAAAGTTAGGAGGGGACTAAGACAAGATACAGCTGTCAATCTTATTTTTCCAGACATTTTAGGCAACTTTACATCATACTTTGCAGGTTGGAATCTCACTACAGCAACTTGGTTTCTCAAGCTTAATTAACATACCTTTTAGCACCTAGCTT
>NW_006408584.1:5735125-5740329 GCF_000296735.1 Chrysochloris asiatica
TTTTAGGAAAATATTACATTTATCTGTGTATATCAAGGGCTTCATGTCTGCAATTAATAAAAATAATTTGTTATTAACTGCCAGGTGGCTAGATCTGTTACACTCGGGCCTATAGGGCCTCGAACCTCTGACCAGGCTTTCACGGTCTGCAACAACTGAGTAAAATAAAAGACAGAAAAAAAAGAAGAAACCTAGTACATGTCCCAGAAAATAAGAAAGGCACTTTACATGGATCAACTCATTTAATCTATGCTTCCAATATCTGAATACGAAAGCTGAGTCAGATAAATAGGTAACCGGTCAACTAAGAAGTAACAAAGCCAGTATTTGAATCCATTTATCTAAAGAGTATGCTTAAGGTTAAATATTTTAAGTATTTCTATTTAACAAATTAGGAAGTTTAGTTACAGAAAGGTCAAATCCCAAATATCTAGTTGAAAGTCACAAATTGCATGTTGACAATTTGCCTTAATTGGTTTAACAACAACCAATTAAATTTTGTCTTAACTGTTTAAGCATTTACTTATATTAAATAAAATAGAATTCTAAGTTTGAGATCTTTTTCCCTTTTCTTTTCATAAAAATGTTTAATTTTATCAACATAGTTAAACAAATAAAAAATTTAAAAGCTACAAATAAAACCAACAGGCAAACTAACTAGACTTTCTTTAAAATATTGTTCCATTTACCAACCTCCATTCTCAATAGATGGCTCTCTCATTGCTTAAAAATGATGTGGGCAGCATCTGTCCCAAGTTTTTTAAAAGGAGGAGAGTCACCATTAGCATCAACACTTGACTGATTCCTAAGAGATGGAATTCAAACATGTCTTTACCCTTCCACCTTCTTACCGGTTCTGTCATCAACTGTCTTTTCTACAACACTTTCTACTTCTCTGCTGGGATTAATAGTCTGTTGTAATGGCCACACAGAACTCACAGATAATACTTAGGATCATAGGATTTATTAGGGGAGTTATTGTTGCAAAATGCCATTGAATCAGTCCCAACTCATACCAACCTTATTTAGAGTTTCTGAGAAGTGGCTGGTGGGTTTGAACCCCTGATCTTGCAGTTAGCAGTCCAGTGCTTATGATACAGAACCATAAGGCACAATTAAGCATCAGAAGTGCTCAGGATAAAGTTTTTTGTTTTTGTTTTTTTGCCAGGCAAACTTCTCTCTGGTCTTGGTCTCTCAGCCTCGTGGTCCCTTCACCACTGTCCTGCTTGGGAAATGTTAGAAAGCTCCTTTAGCACTGCCAAAATATGCCCAAAGGGCATGCACTTTGCCATAAATCTCAGTCCAAACATGATTGGCACTAGCTCTGCTGCCAGCAAACCTAGCTCTCCGAATTAAATGAAACTGCTGCTCAAAGGCACTCAGTTTTCATCCTCTCTGGGCCACAGCCCACTACTTTGTTTTGTGCTCTAGTTATTGCTATCTCTGCTGCCACCATTTCTCCAACACTTCTCTGGTATAACAGATCACTGTCTCCTGGATGGAAATCTTCAATGTAGGGCTCTCAGGATTCCAAGGACACACTCCTCTCCTGGCTTTTCTTTCTTGATAGTAGTGAGATCCCCTATATCTGCTTCTGAGGTCACTCATTATAAACTCATTTGGTGGCAAAACAGACCAATCCCAAAGTTAGAGGTTTTTCACACCCTATTTTCATGGTCACAATCAGCGCTTTGTAAGGAGCTACAGATATTATTCATTAAAAAAACTAAAACTCAAGCATATAAACACCTATAAAGTTATTTTAGTAGCATGGAGCTTCAGGATAATGCACTGGACTGCCGGTCCTCTAAAACCCCATACAGGGTCGCTATGGGTCGGAACCAACTCGATGGCACTTAACATCAACAAAAATATATGTTTAAATCATTTCAAAAGTATTTATAACACTACTATACTTATAAGTTCCTTAGGATGCAATCTCTTTAACAAATGGTACTGTCAAAACTGCATATTCATTTGCATAAAAATGAAGCAATATTCATATCTCTCATCATGTATAAAAACTAACTCAAGATGAATCATAGACCTAAATGTATAGCCTAAAATTATAAAGATCATCAAAGAAAAAATAGAGACAAACACAGAGGCCTGAGTACATGACTTAAATACACTATCAAACATAACTTAAAATCTCAAACAACAGAAAACTAGACACTGGGACAACAAGGGACAGCTGGTACTGTAGGTTACATGTTGGACTGCTAACTGCAAGATCTGAGATTCAGACGCATGAGTTTCTCCTCAGGATGAGGCTTCTGTTTCCGTAAGGAATTAAAGTCTCAGAAACCCTATGTAGAGTCACTATGAATCAGAATTGACTCAGTGGCAGTGGGTTTTGGATGCATCAAAAGACTTCACCAAAAGAGTTACAAAAGAACCTACATATTGGGGGAACAAACTGGCAATAACATTATCAGAGGAGGGACTAATCTCTAAAATGTATAGCAAACTTTACTACCTCAACAACAAAAAGAGAAACAATTCAATTAACAAATGGGGTGAGGTCATCAATAGACACTCACAAAAGAATACATTCAGAAAGCCAAGAAACATATGAAGAAATGCTCACTATCAATCTTTGTTGCTGTTGTTAAGTGTCATACAGTCAAGTCAGTTTTGGCTCATAACAATCCTACGTTGGGTTTCTGAGTAGCAGTTGGTAGGTTTGAACTGCCAGCCTTGCAGTTAGCAATCCAGGGCTTATCCAACATCACCACACCAGACTCCAGGACACTTTTTTTGTAGTAATAAAGTATCAGCAAGTCATGTCCATCTCATAGCAACTCTCTTTAGTATTTCCAAGGAGAGGCAAGTGAGTTTGAACTGTCAACTTTACATTTCAAATGTACCTTAAGGTTCAGTGCTTATCCTACAGTGCCACACCAGGATCTTTCAGAGAGATACAATAAAAACAACTATGTAGCGTAGTGGTTACGAATCGGGCTGCGAACCTTAAGGTTAGCGGTTCGAAACTACCAGCAGCTCCGCGGGAGAAAGATGAGGCTTTCTACTCCCGTAAAGATTTACACCCTCGGAAACCCTGTACAGGGTCGCTATGGGTCGGAACCGACTCGACGGCACTTAACAACAACAACAAATGATATATCAACTCACCCCAGCATTAATGTTGCTGTTGTTGTTAAGTGCCATTGGGTCAATTCCAACTCATAGGATTTCTGAGGAGTGTCTGGTGGGTTTGAACCACCAATCATGCTGTTAACAGTCCAGTGCTTATCCTACAATGGTACACCAGGACTCCAGCATTAAAATGAACGTAAAAAAAAAAAAAACACAAAGAAACAGAAAACAACAAATGCAAGTGAGACTGGAATCCTCATACACTGCAGGTGGGATTGTAAAATGGTACAACCCTGTGGAATATAGCATGATGCTCCCTTAAAAAAAATGAAAATAGAAATATGATATGATTCTGCAATCCCACTACTAGACATATACCATGGAGAAATGAGAATCAAGATATGGGCATATACGCACACCTATGTTCACCACAGTATTTTTCACAAAAGCAAAATGGTGGAAGCAACCTAAGACTCATCACAGGATGAATGGATAAACAACTATGGTACACACATACAAACGTTAAAGAACAATGATGAATCTTGTAAACACCTCATAACACAGAGTAACCTAAATGCCATTAAGCTGAATGAAATTAGATAACCACACAAGGACAAGCATGAGACTGTTAGTATATGCATTCAAAAAAATATTTATGCAAAGAAAGTGGCATTTTTAGAAGTTTACTAGGGGTAGGATGGGAAGGGAAGTTAATCACTAACTATGAGGTAAAATTAAAAACACCCAAACTCACTGCCATAGAGTAGATTTCAGCTCAAAGCCACTTTATAGGATAGAGTAGAGTAGGGTTTCTGAGACTGAAAATATTTATGGGAGCAGACAGTCTCATATTTTTCTTGCAGAGCAGCTGCTGGAATTGAACTGCTGCCCTTGCTGTTGGCAGTCCAACACTTAACCCACTACACCTTTAGAGGTTAGACACATATTAACTTGGATGAAGTGAAGGACAACATACAGTAAGGGTGAGGTCAGCACAAAATAATCAAGTCAAAAGAAGACACTGAGAGAGGCACAAGAGTTAAAGATAACAAAGAAAATTCTACTATGTACTCAGTACAGTAATAACCTTAAAAACAATAACCAGCAAATGGATATTTAGGCACTCAAAGTGTCTATATAATGAGACCACATCCATGAATATATGCAAGAAAATTCTTATATGTTTATCAATTTATATGTGCTGCAAATATATTGATGAATATAGTAGAATACACACGAACAAAGTTATGAAAAATTTTTACCCATACTAAGGAGCTCTGGTAGCGTAGTGGTTACGAATTGGGCTGCAAACTTTAAAGTCAGCAGTTTGATACTACCAGCTGTTCTGCGGGAGAAAGATGAGGCTTTCTGTTCCCATAAAGATTTACAGCCCTGGAAACCCTGTACAGAGTCGCTATGAGTCAGAACCAACTTCACGGCACGTCACCACCACCAAAACACCTTGAGGGAATGAGTTGCTGCACCTTGGGATTCAGGACCATACTCTCAGGGAAAAACAAGTTGAACTCACATAATATAGTCCACAAAGACAGCATTATACGTGTTCCTCTGCTCAGTAGCATTTTGGATCTTAAAAGCTTGTGAGCAGTCATCTAAAGTAAAAGTATTGATGTTGCCATGTCCATAGTAGAGAAGAGTAAAGACAATCAAAGGCTTAAGGGACCACTTAGTCCAATGGATTCATAGACCATGTGAACCCCATCCTCCATGACCTTGAGACCATAAGAACTAGATGGTGCCAGTTACTCTTGCTAATGGCTATGAAAGAGATCACAGTAGCAGGCCCTGAATAAAGTGGGGAAAATGTGGAACAAAACTCAAAATAATTTTAAAAGACTAGGCTTACTGGATGCATAAAGACTGATAGAACCCCTGAGACTCTGGATCTTAGACATCCTTCATACCTGGAACTGAACTTTCCAGGTGCAATTTTCAGCAAAACATTAGATAAGTCTATGCAGTCTAGGTGTGACATTGTCAGTTAATGCGCCAGACTGCAAAGCCATTGGAACTGCAAGATAGGTGATTCAAGCTGACCAGTCACTCCTCAGAAACCCTATAAAGGGTCATCATGGGTCAGAACA
>NW_006408584.1:5741212-5751017 GCF_000296735.1 Chrysochloris asiatica
ATAACACATATCGTTACTGATACTTCCTCCAATCCTGATGCCACGTTTTTCTTCATAGAATCCAGCTTCTTGGATTATTTGCTCAGCATACAGGTTGAATAAGTATGGTGAAAGAATACAACTTTGTTGTACACCTATCTTAATTTTAAACCATTCAGTGTTCCCATGTTCTGTTCGAACAACTGCCTCTTGGTCCATATACAGATTCCTCATGAACACAATTAAGTGTTCTGGAATACTCATACTTCACAATGTTGTCCATAGCTTGTCATGATTCACAGAATCGAAAGCCTTTGCACAGTCAATAAAGCACAGTTAAACACCTTTCTGATGTTCTCTGCTTTCAGCCAAAATCCATTGTACATCAGCAATGATATCCCTCATTCCACAGCCTCTTCTGAAATGAGCTTGAACCTCTGGAAGTTCTCTGTCAAAGTATGCTTGCAGACGTTTCTGTATTACCTTTAATAAAACTTTACTCACATGGGATATCAAAGAGATTGTCTGATGATTTCCGCACTCCATTGGGTCACCTCTTTTTGGAATGGTCACAAATATGAATCTCTTCCAATCAGTTGGACAGATAGTTGTCTTCAAATTTCTTGGCATGAGTGAGTGCCTCCTGTTCCACCTCACTTTCTTGAAAGATTTCAATTTTTATTCCATGAATTCCTGGTGCCTTGTTCTTTGCCAATTCCTTCAATGTGCATTGGACTTCCTCTTTCATGTTCAGCAATAGATTCCATCAAACTTTGTAGTAATATCTATGAAGTTGTTATAATTCTGTCCTCTTTATGCTTTACCTGGAGTCCTGAGCATAAACAATGGACCACAATATCAGTTTGAACCACAAGGGCAGCACTTCAAACTTACCAAATACTCCTTGGAAACGCAATACAGGCTTACTATGAGTCAAAACTGACTTGAACACGCTTAGCAACAATAAGCTTTACCACATTCATGAACATGTGTGCAGCAAAGGCAAATACCCATGTACAAACATACTCTGCCAAACCTTTATATATTTGTGGGTATACTCCACTCTCCCTCCCATATCTGTTCAGCGTGTTTCTGTTCATGCACCTGCTCATATTGTTGTTAGGTGTCATCGAGTCAGTTCTCATAAATAGCCTTCTATGCAAAATAGAACAAAACACTTCTTAGTCCTACATCATCCTCAAAGTTGTTGTTATTTTTGAGACTATTTTTGGTGTCATCATGTCACTCCATCTCATGGGAGGGTGTTCTTTTTCATTGACCCTCCACTTTACCAGAATGATGTCCTTCTCCAGGGCCTTGTTCCTCATGACATGCCCAAAGTATGAGAGACGAAGACTCTCTTATCTTGCTTGTAAAGAGCATTCAGGTTGTACTTCTTCCAAGACAAATTTGTTTGTTCTTCTTGGGGAATGTATGAGATGGTGGTACTCTTGGCCCTAGATTTAGTTCCTACAGGCCTAAGGTGCATGTTCAGGGAACTCAATCCAAAAATAGTTCTTGCAGGCTCCAAAGGTAGCTAGTTTCTGGGTCTTTCATGTCCAAACATTAGCTGGGGGCAGAGAGGCTAGTTATGAGAGTTCCTGTTAGTCTAGAGATGTTTGTGACTGGTTCTATGAGTTCTGCAGATCTGGAGAAGAACTCAACTGAACACAGGCACTAGAGCAGTGTAGCCAGCACATGACCCGCAGTGGTCATACATACACGGTCTGTGCTGGGGGTGAATAAGGATGGGCATAGGGCATTTGTCTGGTCACCAAGAGAGTATGGAGAGCAAGAAAGAATTATACCTTTTTTGTTACCAGCTGCTGATGTGCATCTGTGCTGCCAGGCTGCTTTCTACATCCAAAGATGTTTGTAAAATTCAATGGGCACACCATATCTAGCTGACCAACATTGTCTATTTTTTTGCATCTGGCTGACCAACATAGCTCACCTACATTTTGCCAACCTTGTTCAGTTTTATGTCCTTTTAAGTATTCAATCCACTTTTAAATACTTTCCTCTGAAGCTCAGGGTTCCAGAATTATTGTTTTTATCTGTTTCATTTGGTTCCCCAAATATTTGTGTAGAGGATCTGTGTAGCACATCTGCCTCATCAATCATCTTGTCAGAAGTCCTCTTCTGGTATCTTTTATCCTGCTATAAAATTAATAAGTAGCTGTAGGTTTACACAATTAATCTTGTAGCTAGAAGAGAGGAGGAAATGCTCTTTCTGGTCATGCAACTACTGGATTACTGTGATGCTCGAGTTTGAACAAAGCTTGGTAACAGGTTGGTCAGGCCAGATACAGTTGAACAATGACTCCTTCCTATTTTTCCCTTTCCCTATTCCCAAGCACTCTAATAAATAATACTCCTAGACCCTGTTGCCTCATAGCCTTTTGCCTGAAAAATAAACCTTTAGTTTTATATTTGCAGAAGGGGTGTCCTGTATAAACTCACCCTGGTTGAGGAGCTGAGGGAGGCCTAACATCAATGAAACTTACTCCATTCATCTGTGTTCTAACCACTAGGTAAGTAAATAAAATTTTGTAAGACACCACTGGGAAATGTCAATTGTTTTATTATTATTTTGGAAATGTTAATTTTTATTTTTGAGTTTAATTTAAAAAGTATTTTGATTATGGCTTATTAAAGATGGGTTAGGAACTGAGTCCTAAGAGAAAGTTAAATTATGTGAGTCAGATTGTTGTTATGTGGCATAAGAGTCAGTTCCGACTCATAGTGACCCTTTATAGGATTTCCAAGAGTCATTTGGTGGGTTTGAGCCACTAACATTGTGATTAGTAGCCCAGGGCTTATCCTACAGTGCCACACCATGACTCCAGATTAACTGGTTATATGTTACTCTTTGTATTTTATCCACTTATCCAAATGGTAATGCTTTAACATTATGTCCATGCAGAACCTGTTCATAGACCATGAGGAAGTCATTAGAATAGTCATTTTTATTGTTATTCATCTTTGCTTAATTCCCACATCATTCATTACGTTCTGACTTAAATGAGTTGAGACAATATTTTATTATTCAAAAGTTTAATGTAGTCTTTAAACTTATGTCTGAATTAAGCAAATTCAACATATTCTTATGTTTATGATTGTCATAATTTAATGCATTTCTGTGCTGACAAAGTAGCTGTTGCTGTGAATACTGAATGGTCTAAAATTAGGAACGATATGCAACATGATTGAATTCATTCACCATACTTTTTCAAACGGTATACGGAAAATATAATTAAAGAAACTGAACTCTATGAAGAACATAACATGCAGATGACACACTCTTACTTCGTGAAAGTAAAGAATTGAAACACTTACTGATGAAGATAGAAGAATATACCTGTGGTTCTTTCCACTTAATTGATATGGCTTTACTACCCAAAGTCTCCTTAATTCTCACTAAGTGATTGGGTGAGACCATGCAAATAAAGTATACAGGATGCTAAGGTTCAGATTGGTTAGTTTCTTCCTCTAGCAGGTTTACAAGGAGTCATCTCAGAAGCAGAGATGGAATATCCCAGGACCATCAAAAGGAAGAGCATAAGTGAAGAATTAGACAGCAAGAGGTGACTACAAGAGGTGTAAGCAAAAGGCAGTGGCATGGAGAGACAGAGCAGCTTCAGGCTCAAGGAAAAGTATGCAGTAAAACTGAATGCCTATAAGCAGGAGACTGGCTTAAAGAGTGTGTGCTTAGGGCATTCACAAACTAGTTAAAAGAACTTTGTAACATGCTCATCGCAGGGCAGAAGCCAAAGAATCACATGGCTGAGAAACTGAAAACAAGAGTGAGGTGTGCCTGCATTATGGCAGCCAACAGACATTCCTGACTGGAGAACTGCTGCGTCCTGAGTTGGTTTTGATCCCGAATTGCATACTGTTGACTGCCTTAATAAACCCATAATCATGAGTATTGTTATGAATTCTATGTGGCCATTTTAATGGATTTTCAAACCCAGATGTGAAGCAGAGAATGCTGTGGGAGGGATAGATGGTGTCAGAATAGGACAAAGAGTTTTGTCAGAATAAGACAAAATCAGCCTTGGGCTGGTTTTGAGTTTGATTCTCTTTTCCAAATGTGAAGTTAGGGGAAATCAGACATGGTCTCTACATGGCTTTTATAACAACCTTCAATATGGATCACACCTCAACATAAAGAAAACAAGAATCCTCATCACTGGGCCAATCTTGATAAATGGACAAAACATTAAAATTGCCAGGGATGTCATTTTATTTCCTGATTCCCATGGAAGCAGCAGTCAAATTCGCTGCAAAAAACCTTTTTAATGTCTTAAAAACAAAGACATTATTTTGAGGATCAAGGTGTACCTGGCCCAAATAAGGGTATTTTCAATCACCTCATATGCATGCAAAAGCTGTACAATGAATAAGGAAGAACAAAGAAAAATTGATTCCTTTAAATTATGGTGTTGTTGAGTAATCTTAAGTATTGCATGGACTGACAGACCAACGAACAATTTTGTCTTAGAAGAAGTACAGCCAGAATGCTCTTTAAAAATGAAAATTATTAGCCTTCAGTTAAAGTATTTTGGACTTGTCATTAGGGGGTACCATTCCCAGTAGGAGGATATCATGCTTGGAAAAGTTGAAGATAGGTAAAAAAATGAAGAAGCTCAATTAAATAGATTGACATGGTGGCTGTAACATGGGTTCCAACATAAGAATGATTGTAAAGATGGGACTGTACCAGGCAGTGTTTCGTTCTGTTGTTCATGGAATTCTTGTGAGTGGAGCTGATCTGATAGCACCTAACCACAGCAACAGCTACTTTGTCAGCACAGAAATGCATTAAATTATGACAATCATAAACATAAGAATATGTTGAATTTGCTTAATTCAGACATAAGTTTAAAGACTACATTAAACTTTTGAATAATAAAATATTGCCTCAACTCATTTAAGTCAGAATGTAATGAATGATGTGGGAATTAAGGAAAGATGAATAACAATAAAAATTACTTTATCAGTGAATACTAAATGTTCAACAAAAGAACATGGAGGTAAGTTTTCAAACAACCTTTTGTACTGTGCTATGTATTAGTCATGAATATTAACTTGAAAAGCATAGCTAGGTGAAGCAGAAAGATTTTCCAATTTTTAAGGTATTTATTTCTGCCAGAATTGCTTATGCCATAATCTAATTTTTTAAAATCAGAGAATGAATGATTATACTTAGGCACATAAAAAGTTTATATTTTAAAATTCAGAATAAGTGAAGTGACTTATCACTATTAAATTTTCTATTTATGAATTTATATCAAAGTTTGGAATATATAAGCTTCTTTCAGTTACAGTGCATTCAGGCAAAACAAAAACAAAAACAAGCCCACTACTATTGAGGTGATTCTGACTCATATAAACCCTTTATGGAAACAGACAGCCTCACTTTTCTCCCTTAGATCACCTGGTAGGTTTGAATCACTGATTTGCAGTTAGCATCCCAGGCCTTATCCATAATGCCACTGAAACTCCTTGCATTCAGGTCAGAAACAACATAACCTTCATAAACTACATTATATTGTTGATGTTGTTAAATGCCTTCTAGTCAGTTTTGACTCATATGAGTCAGGATTTCTGAGGAGGAGCTGGTGGGTTTGAATAGCTAATATTTTCCTTATCAGTCCAGTGCTAGTCTTATAGCACCACACCAGAAGTCCAAATAATAATTATTTATTTTATGTTTTGGTTTTCCCCTATTCTGTTATATTTGCAATCTTTGTTAACTAAATACATTCTTTCTAAAAATAATTTTTTAAATGTGGAAAATCATTTGTACATATAAGAATAAAAACAAAAGAGAAAGGAGATTCAAGTTGAAAAAATTCAGTTTTCATGTTACTTGTTAAAAATAATTTGTAAAAAACAATGA
This sequence comes from Chrysochloris asiatica, assembly GCF_000296735.1. NCBI lineage: Eukaryota > Metazoa > Chordata > Mammalia > Afrosoricida > Chrysochloridae > Chrysochloris > Chrysochloris asiatica. The sequence continues at coordinate 5,747,100 of NW_006408584.1, forward strand.
AAAAAATTTTATTACTATTCTAATAATACTATCACAGTTAGTTTTGAGTCTGTTTTGATTCGTACTGTCAGAACAGAACTGTGCTCCAGAGATTTTCAGGGACTGATAATTTGAAAGTAGTTTGCCAGTTCTTTTTTCTGAGTTTCCTGTAGGAGCACTCCTTGGAAACACTATGTAGGGAGCCAGAACTGACTCACTGACACTTAACCACAACAAAATAACAACATGTTGGTGAACTCAAACTTCCAGTCTCCTCATTAGTATCTGAGCATAGTAATCCTTGAACCACTCAAGGACTCCAGTGTTAGTAATAAGAGAAAATCTGGATAATCTGATACTTAGAAAGTCACCAGGAAACATTTTCTACCTCTCCTCCACTGAGCACTTGAGTTACTTTTTTGATGAAAGTAGATAAAACCTGAATCATAAAATTAAAGAGTTCTCCAAAGCAAAACAAAATAAAATAAGGTCATTAATATTAGGGGGGAAAAAAACCCAAAACACAGAAACAAATGCAAACAAAAAGGACAAATAGTTATTTGAAATATTTTAAGATTTGGTTTTCTTATTAATAATGACAGCATTAGAAATACGAAATAAAAAAAAAAAGAATTATCCATCAATATAATGATGAGCAGAGTAAAACAACAGATGGTTGTGAGAAGAACTTCAAATAATTGGTACTTGACAAAGCAGTTGACAGCTCTAAGTGCTACATATCAGTCTTTTGCTTCCTGCAGAGATGTTATGGATTTTAATTAATTATTGTTTGAAAAGCTTTTAGAAATTCTTAGCTAAAATGATCAAATGATTGCTACAATTATATCTGTCCCCAACATTTCTCAAGACATGACGTGCATGTTGGCCCTTTGGTTTTGCTGGCTGATGTGCCATACTTTACTTCTATATCTGCATTATCAACACTCTTCTTCACCCTGGAGCTGATTTACAAGTTCCACTGTATTTCATTCTTATATTGTTGTTGTTGGTAAATGTCATCTGGTTGGTTCTGTACAGGGTTTCTGAGGAATGGCTGGTGAATTTAAACCAGCAACCTTCTAATTCAAATCAACCTTGCAGACCAGTGTTTATACAACAGGGATAAACCAGTATATTCTTAATATATTTCTTAATTCTTAAGAAGTATAAGAATAGTTCTTATATAGTATATTATTAATATTTGTTGTTGTTGTTGTGATATCTTAGGCATCAGTTCTGACTCGTAGTGACCCTGAACAAGGTTTACAAGACTTTAAATCTTTATAGGAGCAGAAAGCCCCATCTTTCTCCCATAGAATGGCTGATAGTTTCAAACTGCTGACCTTGAGGTTACCAGCCCGATTCACAACCACTACGCTACCAGAGTATACTGCATTTTAAATAAAATTATATTTTTCACTTATTATAATTTAAACTATTCTATTTTCAGCAGTCAGATATTTAAATGATTAATATCAGAACACAATGGAATGGCTGATAGTTTCAAACTGCTGACCTTGAGGTTACCAGCCCGATTCACAACCACTACGCTACCAGAGTATACTGCATTTTAAATAAAATTATATATTTCACTTATTATAATTTTAACTATTCTATTTTCAGCAGTCAGATATTTAAATGATTAATATCAGAACACAATGGAAATAGCAATTTTGAGAAGAACCTATTTTGAGAAAAATGTCATAAAACATAAGAAAAACAGAAATGTCATTTTCTCAATATACTGTAAGAATGTGTGGCACAAATGGGTAAGCATTTTATAATTCAAAGGTTTCCAGTTCAAACCTATCTAGAAAAATCTCAGAAGACAGCCTGAAAGGTTACAGACTTGAAAACCCTATGGACTCTGCATACATTGCATGTGATCACCATGAATTAGAAAAGTCTAGACAAGAAACAACTAATTGCGACACCAGCAATAATTGACTCACATATTTTAATAAATAAGGTTTACATATAGGGATCTACCACTTACCTCTCAGTTTGTTGTATTGTGATGGCCTATATGTTGCTGTTATGACACGGATATTTTAAATACCAACAGGGTCACTCATGGTAGACACGTTTCAGTGACGCTTCCAGATTAAGAAAGACTATGAAGAAGGTGAGGCAGACCACTTCTGAATTATTATACACTTAAAACCTTAGAAATAGCAGCAGATCATTATTGGATATAGCACTCAAAGATGAGCCCATCAGGTTGGAAGTCACTCAAAATACAACTGGAGAAGAGTTGCCTCTTCAGAGTAGTTTGCCTTTATGACCTGGATGTAGTTAAGCTTTTGTGACCTTGTTTACTGATGTGACAGAGCTCTAAATGCGAAGAAAAAGCTGCAAGCATCCATTAGTAATCCGAACGTGTAATGTATGTATGAAGTATTAATCTAGGAAAATTGGAAGTTGTTAAAAATGAAATGGAACACAAAGATAGATTGATATCCTAGGCATTAGTGAGCTGAAATGAACTGTTATTTGTCATTTTGAATTAGGTAGTCATGTGGTTTTCTATGCTAGGAATGATGAACTGAAGAAGAATGTTGTGGCATTCATTGTCAAAAAGAATATTTTCAGATTTATCTTGAAGTACAATGCTATCTGTGATAGGATACTATCCATACATCTACAAGGAAGTCAAATACCACTATTACTCAAATTTATACACCAACCACTAAAGTCAGCTATGATCAAATTGAATAATTCTACTAACTTCTTCAATTTCAAATGGATGAAACATGCAATCAAAGTATTTTAAAAATTACTGGTGATTAGAATACAAAAGTAGGAAATAGAGAGGAAGGATCAGTAGCTACAAAATATGGCCTTGGTGATAGAAATATACTAAAGACTTCATGATAAAACTTTTCAAGACCAATGACTTATTCATTGCAAACATATTATTCAACAACATAAAAGGTGACTATACACATGGACTTCACCACATGGAATACATAGGAATCAAATTGATTACATATGTGGGCAGTGATGGAGAAGCTCCATCATCAGTCAAAACAAGGACGAACTAGCTCAAAATACCATTGGCTACCTGAAATGGGGGAACTATAAAGGCACAAAGTGGCTGCCTTACAAGTTTTCAAGAGGGAGTTTAGTTTCAGAGTGTGCAGGAGAAGGTAGAATCCTCACTGAATGTTTTTCATCTTGTCTAGACAGGTCTGGTGAAAGGAGATGGGGATAAGAGTATTATGGTTCAATAGTGACTAATTGTTATCATGACTAATTGTGATTGTCACAACTGTAGATGTAGAAGTTTTGTAACATAAAGGGGGGAGTAGTTTATCTTACATTCCAGGAACAGAGGACCCTTGAATCATTAAGGGAAAAGAATCTGAGCAGAATGTGGGACCCTATCCAGAGAAGCAGTTGACACCAGAGGTGGAGCAGAGAGGATAATATGAAGAGGTAGAATAACTGAGAACTCCAGACTTATGGAAAGAGAAAGGCTGTGTGCTGGTGGCCAGGAGACAGGCTTGCAGAATGTGCTCTTGGGTTGTTTAAATGATTACATATTCATGAGTGGTTTTGTGTACATAAAAACAAAACAAAACAAAAAAACAGAGGGAATAGAAGCAAATACTTTTGAATGATGATGCATGGAGAGGATTGTAATCACTGCAATGAAACAAAATACAATAGGATGAGTGCAAAACCCATGTTCTCCCATGTAAACTAGCACTCAATTTACAATAACAGCTTTAAAACACATACACACACAGAGTCAGGCAGCTTAGAAAATTGTTGTAAATCTTAAGGTAAAGTTACATATAGATTTAAATGTTCCTATTGGCAACTCAAGGAGCCCTGGTAGGGTTGTTGTTGTTGTTGTTAAGTGCCGTCGAGTCGGGTCCGACCCATAGCGACCCTGTACAGGGTTTCCGAGGGTGTAAATCTTTACGGGAGTAG
>NW_006408584.1:5753056-5769152 GCF_000296735.1 Chrysochloris asiatica
GTAAAACTCTCTCTATTTGCAGATGATTTGATCCTATACATAGAAAACCCCAAAGACTCAGCAAAAAAGCTACTAGACCTCATTGGAAGATTCAGCAAAGTGGCAGGATATAAGATCGACATACAAAAATCAGTTGGATTCCTCTATACCAAAAATAACAGTGCTGAAAAGGACATTAGGAAAGCAATAACATTTACAATAGTCACCCAAAGGATGAAATATCTAGGAATAAGTGTAAACAAAGAAACAAAGGACATATACAAAGAAAACTACAAAACACTACTATAAGAAACCAAAAGACACCTACAAAAATGGAAGAATGTACCATACTCCTGGATAGGAAGATTTAGCATTGTGAAAATAACGATACTGCCCAAAGCAATTTACACATATAATGCAATACCAATCCAGATTCTAATGACATTCTTCAAAGAGATGGAAAAAAACAATTACAAACTTTATACAGAAAGGAAAGAGACCAAGGATAAGCAAAGCACTGCTTAAGAATAAGAATAATGTTGGAAACTTCTCACTCCCCGACTTAAAAATGTATTACACTGCTATAGTGGTCAAAACAGCCAGGTACTGGTACAATGAAAGGTACATTGATCAATGGAACAGAATTGAGAATCCAGAAATTATCCATCCACATACAGCCAACTGATTTTGGACAAAATACCTAAATATATCACATGGGGAAGGGATAGTCTCTTCAAAAGATGTTGCTGACAGAACTGGAAAGCGATCTGCAAAAGATTGAAACAAGACCTTTACCTCATGCCTTGTACAAAAACCAGCTCAATATGGATTAAAGACCTAACTATGATTTCCAAAATTATGAAGGCCATCAACAAAAAAATAGGGACAAATGTGAGGTGACTAATTCAGGGAATACACAGACTACCAAACACGTTGAAAATAAAAGTAGACAAAATAAAAGTAGACAAAATAGATGATTGGGACATACTAAAAATTAAAAACTTATGTGCATCAAAAGACTTCACCAGAAGAGTAAACAGAGAACCCACAGAATGGGAAAAAAATCTTTTTCAATGACACAGCAGAAAAGGGACTTATAAAATATATAGGAAACTGCAACACATCTTTAAGAAAAAGACAAATAACCCAATTAAACAATGGGCACAGGACATGAACAGACACTTCAGCAAGGAGGAGATCCAGGCAGCCAACAAACATATGAAAAAATGTTCACGATCACTAGCCATTAGAAAGGTGCAAATCAAAACAATGAGATATCATCTCACATCAGCAATAGTCAGAGTGAAATTAGTCAGTCTCAAAAGAAGAAATACTGCATAAGACCACTAGTGTAAAAAAGAAAAAGAACCCATACTAAAGGGCAGAAGGGATGCTTTGCTAGTTAATGGTATATGGGAGGTGGGGGGGAGGGGAAGGAGAGGAAGGTGGAGCACAGGGTAGGGAACAGACACAGGATAGTTTGTGTGCTAGGGAGGGAGGCAATACACAAGTAGGTGGAGGGGGATGGAAGAATAAGGCGGATGGGAAAACAATTAGGCAGGTTTACATGGGCTAAGTGAGACTGAGGTATTTACACCCCACATACTGTTAACTAGCAAAGCATCCCTCCGCCATTTAGTATGGGTTCTTTTTCTTAGTGTTTTACACTAGTGGTCCTATGTGTGCACAACCTTGGAACAATAGGGCTCTGGGATACAGGGATTGAGACATGGTTGGAATGGGCAAAGGGGGGAAAATAATGTTAAGATGCTTGGCTGTCTTTTGAATCTTGGTTTCCCTGGCATACCATTGTAAAATAGACACTTAAGGGGGAGAGAAAGGAATAGCCAGAAATATCACCATAGAAAGCTTGTAAGTCCCTCTTCTGCCTATATCTGATTGGAATACCTAAAATGGGACTACAACATGCCCAGTGAAGGAGGCTTCCTGAGAAGCCTGTGCATTACATAAGATCATAGGTGGAATTCTGAAATGCATCCAGAATCTTCTGAGGTGGGAAATTTCCATTTGAAAGGACAAGCAGACCAGCCTGGAGTGGCTAGAACAGAAGATACTTCTTGAAAGAAAGACCTGAAGGAAAAATACCAAACAATAACAGCAGTATGACTGATTACTACAAGAACAAACAAGTTGCCCGTCCAGGAGACATCAAGGCAAGTGGCCGGTCCCCTCAGGGCAAAACCCCTTCCAAGACTAAAACTGAATGGTAATACACGAGCAGATAGGCACTCTGATTGGTGACCACATTCATTACCAATAAGGGGTTGTTGTTAGGTACCATCCAGTCGGTAGTGACTCATAGCGATCCTATGCACAGCAGAATGAAACACTGCCCGATCCTGAGCCAACCTCACTACTGTTGCCACGCTAGAGTCTGTTGATGCTGCCACTTGGCCAATCCATTCAGATAAGGGTTTTTTTGTTTTGTTTTGTTTTTATGTGGAGTCGGTTCCGACTTATAGCGACCCTACACAGGGTTTCCGAGGCTGTAAATCTTTACGGGAGCAGATCGCCTCATCTTTCTCCCACAGAACCGCTGGTAGTTTCGAACTACTGACCTTGTGGCTCGCAGTCCGATTCGTAACCACTACGCTACCAGATAAGGGGTAGTGAGGGAAAAACAGCAATGAAGTAACAACCTAAGCCCTACAACGTTCAATAGACTCCTGTGAACCCTGGTGGAGACATGGTTGGACAGCAGCGTGACAAGACCTGGGGATTCTTGGGCCCAGAGTCACTGACATAGTCACAGAGGACTAGAGAGGAGTGTGAAGAGTCCAGCTGAAAAGAAGGGCATATGCATTAGAACACCCACACTTTCAGATAATGCCTGCTTGACCTGGCTTCAATGACTCAACTAGAAGAAGAAAGAAGAGGAAAAAAAAGAGTAATCTGATACAATTTGATGAATTTGACCTACATCTATGGATGCAGTAGCTCAAAAGAGGGAACAAATCTTTACAGTGAGGATCATTCCCACTCCCTCCATACATAGGGATGGGTGACTTGGACATTGGCTACCCAAAATGGGGGTAGGGGTGCTACAAAGGCAAGAAGTGACTGGCTTACAAGATTTCAAGAGGGAGCCTAGATCCAGAGGGTGTGGAGGAAGGTAAAATCTCCACTGAGTAGTATCCAATCTGTCTGGGTGGGGCTGATGAAAGGAGACGGGGATAGGACTCTTGTGGTCCCATAATGAATAATTGTTATCAGAACTGACTGTGAGGGTTGGAAATTTAAATGTAGACATTTTGTAGCAAAAGGAGGGGGGTGATTGACTTTGTAGTCCAGAAGTGGAGGTCCCTGGGATCATAAAGGAAGAAGAGCGGAGTGTGGGACCCTACCCAGAGAAACAGTGATGCCAGAGACAGAGGCAGAGATGATGACATGGAGAGATGTAGCGACAGGGGACTCTAGACCCAGAGAGGGAAAGGGGTTGTGTGCTGACGACTGGGGGGTGGGGGGGGGGAATCAGGCTTGTAGGACATACCCTTTGGTTGGTTGATGATGCATGGAGGGGATTGTAACCATGGCAATGAATCAATATACGATAAGATGAATGTAAAGCTAATGTTCTCCCATGTAAACTATCACATTATTCACAATAAAACTTAAAACTTTAAAAAAAAAAAGTGTATTGTGGAACTATCATTTACTCATATGCAAGTCCAGGCTAAAGACGAAGAAAATTATAATCAGTCCATGAGAGCCAAAATCTGACATTGAAAATATCCCAGCTGAATTTAGAGGCCATCTCAAGAACAGACTTAAAGCAATGCCACTAATGACCAAAAACCAGAAGAGCTATGTGATGACAACCAGAACATCATCCACAAAGAAAGGAAAAGGTTATTAAAAAGACAGAAAATGAAGAAAAGACCAAAATGGATGTCAGAAGAGACTCTGTAACTTACTTTTGAGCATAGAGAATCTAAAGCAAATGGAAGAAATGAGAAAGTAAAATAGCTGAACAGAAAATTTCAAAGGGCAGCTTAAGAAAATAAAATATTATAATGAAATATGCAAAGACCTGGAGTTAGAAAATTAAAAGTAAAGAACATGCACAGCATTTCTTCAGCTTAAAGAATGAAGAAAAATCTCAAACCTTGACATGCACTTTTGAAGAATTCTATCAGGAAAATATTGAGTAACACTGAAAACATCAAAGGAAGATGGGAGGAACACACAAAGTCACTGTACCAAAAAAAAAAAAAAAATTGATCAATGCTTAATTATCTAAAGAGGTACCACATGATCAAGAAGCTATGGTATTGATGGAAGATATCTGAACAGCACTGGTAAAAAATAGGAATTGAAGGGTTACAAATGGAAATATTTAAAAAAACTGGTGCTGCCCTGGAGTTACTTACTTGTCTATGTCAAGAAATTTGGAAGATAACTACCTGGACAACTGAATGGAAGAGATCCATATTTGTGCCTATTATAAATAAAGGTGAACAAACAGAATATGGAAATCATAGAAAAATACCATTAATATCATATACATGTAAAGTTTTGCTTAAGGTTATTAAAAACAACAACAACAACAAAAACTAGTTGCAGCAGTACATCAGCAGTGAGATGCCAGAAATTCAAGCAAGATTCAGAAGAGGGCATGAAAAGAAGGGTATAGTTTCTGATGTTAGATAGATATTGATTGAAAACAGAGAATATCAGAAAGATGTTTACTGTGCTTTGTTGACTCGTCGAAGGGATCAGACTGTGTGAAGCATAACAAATCATGGATAGCATTGTAAAGAATAGGTATTCCAGCACACTTAATTGTGCTCATGAGAAATCTGTATATTGACCAAGACTTAGTCCTTAGAAAATAACAAGGGTATACCAAATGATTTTAAATCAGGAGAGGTGTGTACCAGGGTTGTATCCTTTCGCCACACTTATTCAATTTGTCTGATGACAAATAACCCAAGAAACTGGTTTATATTAATAAGAATATGACAACAGAATTGAAAGAATAACAATTTTTGACATACAGATGATACAATCTTGCTTAGTGAAAGCTAAGAGGACTTAAAATACTTACTGATCATGATCAAAGACTGAAATCATAAGTATGGATTGCACTTCAATGCAAAGAAAACAAAAATCCTCTCAACTAGAACAACAAATAACTTCTTGATAAGTGGGAAACGAAGATTGAATTTATCAAAACCTTGTTTTGCTTGGATCCACAATAACACACATAGAACCAGCAGTCAAGGAATCAAGAACATATTGCATTAAGCAAATCTTCTGCTAAAGATCTATTTCAAGTGTTAATATAAAGGTATCAGTTTGAGGACCAAGGTGCACTTGACCAATGGTATGGTATTTTCAATAGCCTCATATGTATGTGAAGGTTGGATAATGAATAAGGAAGATCATAGAAGAATTAATGCATTTAAAATATGATTTTGGAGAAAAACATTGAAAGTACCATGGACTGCCAGAAGAACAAACTAATCTGTCTTGGAAGACATACAGTCAGAATGCTCCTTAAGAGACTTGGTCTCTTGTACTTTTCCCCCCATATTTTTTTCTAAACTTTTATTGTGAATTGAGTGATACTCTACATGGCAGAACATCAGTTTTGCACTCAACCATTCGCATCTTGTTTCATTGTAATGATTACAATCTCCTTTTTTTGATGTACACAAAAACATGCAGAATTTTAAAATAATTTAAACAACCAAAAGACACATTTTGCAAACCAGCCCCTGACCATCAGCACACTGCTTTTCTCTTTCCATGAATCTAGAATCCTCAGATGCTCTGTTTCCATGCTATCATCTCTGCCCCTGTCTCTGCTGTCACTGGTTAGGGTCCCACATTCCACTCATGCTCTTCTCTCTTTCTGGTCCTAGGGTCCTCTGTTCTAGGATGAAAGTTTAACTACTCCCCACTTTTTGTTACACATCTTCTACCTTTACAGTTGTGACAATTGCCATTAGTCATGATGTTGTTGTTGTTGTTATGTGTCGTGGAGTCTGTTCCGATTCATAGCAACCCTATACAGGGTTTCCGAGGCTGTAAATCTTTACGGGAGCAGAATGCCTCTTCTTTCTCCCGCAGAACAGCTGGTAGTTTTTGAATTGCTGACCTTGCGGTTCACAGCCCGATTCGTAACCACTATGCTACTAGAGCTCCTTGTAGTCATGATAGAAATTATTATTAAATCAAAAGAATCCTATCCCCATCTTCTTTCACCTGACCTATGTAGACAAATTGGAAATTATTCAGTGGGAATTCTACATTCCACCACTCTCTCTGAAACTAAACTCCTTCCTTAAAGCTTGTAAGCCAGCCACTCCATGCTGGCTCAACAGCACTTCACAATAACAACAACAACATACATAGCATGGAGTCCTGGTGTGGCATTGTGAGTTAATGTGCTGAACTGCATAGTTGGTTTGAACCGCAAGATTGGTTGTTCAAGTATACCAGCTGCTCCTTGAAAATCCTATACAGAGTCATTATGGGTCAGAACCTACTCAGTGACACTTAACAACAACAACATCCATAGCATGAAAGGAAAATTTTCAAAATCAAAACATTTAAAAAAAAAAGAAAGAAAACACCACCAGTGTAATCCAAATTGCATTGTTCTATAACACCTAGTGTGGTGCTATATTATGAGCACTGGACCCTAAGGTTGGTGGTTCAAACTCACCAGCCACTCCTTGGAAATTCTAAACAGGGTTGCTATGAGTTGGAACTGACTCACCAGGCCTTAACAAAACAACGAAACACCTAAATTAGATTTTATTGTAATTAGAAATACACAGCAAAGTAGGGTTTTGGTGAAGTGTATAAATGAAGGTAGATACAAATCTGTGATTCATAGACTGAAAATGTCCAGACCTAAATTGCATCCTTCTAACTAAGAATAAATGAAACAAGACTTAAATGTACATTGAAATTGAGAACATTAATAGGAATGTAGTTACTGCTTGCATTTCTACATAGAGTACAAAACTATAAATAGTTGTATGGGTCAGTATTCTTGTGCCACAATTCTAGGTGCCAACTCTAACTGAAGAACTTAGTAACTATTTGTTCTTAGACATGTTATATGGCTTCTCCTTTCTTTGTTAACTTATCTACAATATGTGAATAAAACTTTATAGGAAAGAGGTAAGGTTTATGTCATTGCTGGCATAGAGTAAATGCTAACATGGTTAGCTTTCGTTATATATATTTTGTGAACTGCAAATCAGGACACATGATATACCAAGTTCAGATGTTTTCATAGGGAAAAGAAACTTGAACTCTAGACTATTTTGGAAAGTATGAGACCTGCTTCCTTATAGAGTTTGGATAATAATTTTCACCTGAGTTCTATTTTATTAAACAGAGAATAGCATCTTATTATATTATCTTTAAGGCTAAAAAACAGGATTTTCCCTTTTTACCTGTGAATATTTTTTTCAGAATAAGCCATTGGCTCCTTCTTAAACAAAAACCAAAGGCCAACACTTGGATCTCCATTTGGAAGGAGAAAGCATGCCTTTTGGTTACCAACTCTTCTACATAGATAAGCAAATAGCTATAAATACCATCAAAGAATTAGAACTGTGGACAAATAAAACAAATGATAATCAATATTATCTATATGCTTCTCAAATGGCAAAAATGCTGGTTATTTGAGAGTATGAAGAAGAAAACTTCTGCAAGCAATGTTTGCACTCAACTTTTCTTCTGCAAAACTTAATATATTACATAGGAGCAGAAGAAAGCTAAAATCTTCAAGGATGGGTGATAGTATCAGTATTATTGATTTGTTTTTCATTGATTTACTGAAGAACTTTAGTATATTTGATTATATGTTAAAACAATGTTCCATTAAGAGCAAGCTAAAGTAAATAAATAAATAAATAAACAAGAAATATCAAAATTATCACTAACCCCATTCATATATCACAACTTATTATTTTGATATATATATTTATTCCTGATACAGTTATGCAGATATGTAAAAGTATAGAGATATACATGCTTATATTTAAATAATTCAGTAATAATATTTATTTTGTTTGGAAATCTACTTATATCTCAATAGTATTTTCTAATCTGAACAAATGGATTTTAACCACTATATAATTTCATTTTACCAAGGGGATTTTATTAAATATAAATAGCCTCAGAGATATTGTTTCACAAAAGCCATGTTTTTCAAAAATAAGAGTTAAATATATATTTTTATAAACTATTAGTGAAATTATGTATGTTAATAGGATGGTGTCTTCCTCAGAAAATCTTATAAATCACTATGGGAGGAACCCAAAAAGACTGTCTAAGATCGGCTAGAAATGTTTGATACACATTTGTTATTAGAATTGCACATTGATACAAACAAGAAATAACATTATTTTCACTTCCAGGCTATATTTTCTCTCTGTAAAAGTACAAAGAGATGGTATAACAAACTTGATGAAAATTCTGTTTTATTAACACAATCTTCAATGTGTTACCAACCTCAATCCCAGAATTATTTGTCTTAACTCCTGATACTTTTATATCTTATATAAATCAGTCATCCCTCTAGAACTATTTCAGATACTATATGTATATGGAATACTACCATTTATTCTGAATCAAAGACATTATATGATTGCTTATGTGTAACATTTATAAAGCCAAGGTCATCGTGATATCTTTTCAATGTCTACAATAACCCCAAAATAAACTGTAAACACACACACATATATATGTACAGAATATTTGAAATTTACTTAAGCTTTTAACATTATTTCTTGAGCACAGTGAAGGAAAGTTCAAATAAACATTAAATTTATTCCTTAAACCCCAGCAGTAATCTCTTTCCATGCTTTTCATTTCTTAAACCCTGCATTCTTCTGCTTTCATGCCCAGATATTGACTGTCTTTATTTTCTCTGTAGAAAACAGGAAAGGGTTAAAATAGATCAAAATCAGAATCATCTTTACTGGTGAAGGGAAGAGAAAGGCTAGAAATACTTATTCATTACTACTTCATATGGTGTAGAAAATTGAATAACAGAAAGAACATAGTAAAGTGCTAGAAATAGAGGCCAAAAAATGTTCGGTTTTCTGTAGTCTTATGGTTACTTTTCTGATTTATGTATTTTAATTATAAGTGCTCATTGTATTAATTGTTTATTTTCGGCAAATAAAGTGAACTATTTTACAACTCTCTCTAAGGAAGAATTGCCCTTACATTTTTATTAAAAGATAATAGATGGCTAAAATGTGGCAGAGATATATCAATCATTTTAAATGAAATCCAACTTCCATTTGAAACTGGAAAGCCAGGGGAACAATGCATGCAATAGATTAAACTAACATGATTCACTTTTAAACAAAAAGAAAGTTAACACATATATGGTCTGTTTTGCATAGCTCTAGGGGATATTTTTTAATGAAAATTAAAAAAAGCTTCTGTCCACATTAAATCTTTTCAAAACTTGATATTATTTAAAACTGTTTTGCATACCTTTTATATGGTAGATGCTCATTCAGATGAGTGCAATTCAAAGATGAACTGAATACTTTCCATGTTTAAGGAAATGCATAATTGATGCATGTTGTAATCTGACAAAATAATCTCAAAGGAAAATAGCAAAGAATAATTTACATAGGGTCTTCTTTTTAGCTTTCCCTCATCTAGAATCATTTTCGAGAAAACAATTTCTAATCATGTACCTTATTAATCAGAATTTCAAAGGAAATGCAGTTCATGGGCAGTTAGGTAAAGCTTTCCTACATTTTTATGTGCTACTGTAGCTATATTTCTTGGTAATAAGAAATATCACAAAGAGAAATAGCCTCTGGGCTTAAAAATAATGAAAGTGTGGATTTCAGACCTGTGAACTACATTTTCAGGTATACAGTCTTTTATTACTTTATTTGTACCTGAGTAATTTATTTTGAGGATATTGAGCAACTCTTTCACCTTTCTGCATAGATGCAGTGCATTTGATTCCTATGTATTCCATCTAATGAAGTTCACAGTTGATGTTGTTAAAAGATTATCTTCATTTCCATCTTTCACATTCTAATGACCAACTTGATTGCATGCTTGATCAATTTCAGACTGAGTTGGCGATTTCTTCAGTTTCTTCATCTTTAGCATTCGTGATTGTTTCGTAAATTAGAAAAATAGCCCTATTAACTGGTCTTCTTTGTAGGTGCATTGGTAGTGTCCTATTACTGACAGTGTTCCATATCAGAATAGATCCTAAAATGTTCTTTTTTGATCATAAATACAACACTATTCTTACTTTTTTTAGTTGTGCCCCATTTAGTAAATGAAGGTCCTAAAAGCTTTACTCCCTTTGCATCATCATAATCAACTCTTCTTCTAGGAGGCAGCTCTTGAGTCTTACAACCTTAGGCGATCATCTTCCGACACTATAGAGATACTAAAGTAAATGGAAAAAAAAAAAAAAAAAAAGGGAGAAGTGTTGAATAGAAAATTTCAAAGAGCAGCTTGAGAAGACAAAGTCAAATATAATAACAAAATGTGCAAAGACCAGGAATTAGAAAACCAAAAGGGAAGAGTATGCTCAACATTTCTCAAGTTGAGGGAACTGGAGAAAAATCCAAACCTCTGCTTGAAATATTGAAAGATTCTATGGAAAATATTGAATGATACAGAAAGAATCAAGAGAAAATGGAAAGAATACAGAGTCACTGTGTCAATAAGAAATGGTCAATGTTTAACCATTTCAAAAGGTAACTTATGATCAAGAGCCAATGATACTGAAGGAAGTAGTTTAAGATACTTTAGGCATTGGCAAAGAACAAGGCACCAGGAATTGATGGAGTAACAAATAGAAATTTTTCAACAAACTGATGCAGTACTGGAGGCACTCACTCATCTATGCCAAGAAATTTAGAAGACAACCATCTGGCCAACTGACTGGAAGAGATACATATTTGTGCCCATTCCAAAGAGAGAAGGCCCAATGGAATGCAAATATCATTGGATCATATCATTAATATCTCATGCAAGTAGAATTTTGCAAAAGTGATTTCAAAACTGGCTGTAAATATACTTTGACAAACAACTGCCAGAGGTTCAAGCCAGATTCAAAAGAGGACATGGAATAAGGGATATCATTGCTGATGTCATATGGCTCTTGACTGAAAGCAGAGAATACCTGAAAGTTGTTTATCTGTGCTTTATTGACTACATAAAGGCTTTAGATTGTGGATCATGACAAGCTATGAACAACAGTGTGGAGAACAAGTATTCTGGAACACTTAATTGTATTAATGAGGAACCTGTACATAGACCAAGAGTCAGTTGTTTGATCAGAACAAGAATGGCTTAAAATCAGTAAAGGTGTGTGCTAAGATTGTATTTTTTCACCATACTTAACCAATCTGTATGCTGAACAAATAATTTGAGAAGCTGGATTATGTGAAGAAAAACATTGCATTAACAACCTGCAATATGCAAATGTACAACCTTGCTTGTTGAAAATCAAAGACCACAGCCTTCTGTATACGCTGCACCTAAATGTAATGAAAACAAAACCCTTACCACTAGACCAAGAAATAGCATCCATCTAAATGGAGAAAAGATTGAAACTCTTATGGAAGCATCAGTCAACAAATTAAACAATGTATTGCATTAGCCAAATCTGCTGCACATGACCTCTTTAAATTGTTGAAGAGCAAAGATGTCAGCTTGAAGACTAAGTACACCTGACCCAAACCATGGAATTTTCAATTACCTCTTATGCATGTGAAACTTGGACAGTGGTGTTTAAGAAAAACCATAGAAGAATTGATGCATTTGAGTTATGGTGTTGGAGGAGATTATTAAAAGTACCATGCACTGTCAATAAAAGAAATTAACCTGTGATGGAAGAAGTAGAGCCAGAAAGCGCTTTGAAAGCAAAATGGCCAGACTTCATTTTTCTCAGACTTCATACATATTACCAGAAGGGACCTGTTTCCGGGGAAGGATAGCATGTTTATTAAAGTGTAAAGTAGGAGAACAAGAGGACGTTCTCCAACAAGATGGATTCACACAGTGGCAGCAGCAATGGATTTAAATGTAGCAATGATTGTGAGGTTGGCTCAGGACCAGGCAGTTTTTCATCCTGTTGTGCATAGGGTCACTATGAGTTGTCAGCAATTCAATGGCACATAACAACAATGACAGCATTCTTGCTTAATTTTTTATTTCCATCATGGTAGATCAAAAAATTTTCTGATTCAAACTGGTCAATACCAACCTCCTTGAGCTCATTGTTGTTGTTAAGTGCCATCGAGTCGGGTCCGACCCATAGCGACCCTGTACAGGGTTTCCGAGGGTGTAAATCTTTACGGGAGTAGAAAGCCTCATCTTTCTCCCGCGGAGCGGCTGGTAGTTTCGAACCGCTGACCTTAAGGTTCGCAGCCCGATTCGTAACCACTACGCTACCAGAGCTCCTTTATGCCTCTGATATTGTTCTTATATGTTTAATTTCACTTTTTTAAAGTTTTATTTCTGTTTATAGTACCAATTGCTTCCTTAAAAAGGAACTTTTATTGTGAAACAGGTGAAGGTTTACAGAGCAAATGGGTTTTCCATAGAACACATATGTTCATACACAGAATGTTTCATGTAGCTCCCACAATGTAACATCACTTATTTTGTTGTTGTTGTTAAGTGCTATTGAGACAGTTCTGACCCATAGCAACCCTGTATAGGGTTTCCAGGGAGCAACTTGTGATCTTGAACCAAGGATCTTGCAATTGAAACCGATTTGCAGTCCAGCGCATTCACCCACAATGCCACGCCAGGACTCGTATGCTGTTCACTCCCTATATATCTAATTTCCGTTCTTCCTTGTTTTCTAACCTTTCTGAACTTTGTCTTTGGGTAAAGTTCTGCATTTTGGATCTCAAATTAATGACTCTTCTAAGGTATTTGCAGCTCCCTAGTTTTATTCTGCCCTTATAGACCGGTTTATTATATGGCAGAACATTGAATTATGGGGATAAAGTTTTGATGTCTTCTAATTTTCCTAGATTCATACTTTGGGTTTTCTACATTCCAAATATAGTGCACATCTGTAGCTCATTCTCATTTTGAGTCATGTCACATCAGGGAATGAAGGTCTCAATGCTTTCCTACATTCATATCATTATGGTGGACTCTACTTTGAGGAGACAGATTTTCTTGAGTCATATTTTAAGTGCCATCTAACCTAAGTGGGTCATCATCTGGCACTATATCAGATAATGTTGTGCTGCGATTGACGAAGCTTTCACTGCAATGTTTTTACATGGGTATTTCTAGGCCCTTGTTTTTAAATATATTTTAGTCTGGAAGCTCCAGTGAAATCTATCCATCATGGGTGATCCTTCTGGTATTTGAGATGTTCATGCCATAACTTTCAGCATCACAACAACACACAAATCATCACTGTATAACAGAGAGGCTAATGCTAATCAACTACATCTGTGGACAAAGACCCTGGAGAAGCTCAATAGCATCAGTCAAAGCAAGATCAGGGGCTGATTACAAAACAGATGTGTCAACTGCTCATATGCAAGTTCAAGTTGAAGATGAAGAAAATTAAAACAAGTCCCAAGAGTCAAAATATGACCCTGAGTATATTTCACCTGAATTTAGAAACCATCCCAAGAATAAATTTGATCCCTTGAACACTAATGACCAGTTGTGACTTGGCATCAACATTATATATGATGAAAGCAAATAGTCATTACAAAGACAGGAAAGAAGGAAAAGACATAAATGGATGTAAAAAACAAAACAAAACAAAAAAAACCTCAGAAACTTTCTCTTGAACATTGAGTAGCTAAAATGAGCAGAAGAAATAGCTAAACAGAAAATTTCAAAGGGTGGCTCAAGAAAGACAAAATGAAGTATTATAATTAACATATGCAAAGATCTGGAATGAGGAAACTAAAGGAAAAGGGCACAATTGGCATTTCTCTAGAGCAGAAAGAACTGCAGAAAAAATTTCAAGCCTCAAGTCACGGTATTTAAAAATTCTATGGGCAAAATATTGAACAATACAAGAAGCATCAAAAGAATGATAAAGGAACACACACGGTCCCTGGGCTTAAAAGAACTGGCCGCTGAAGTTAAAGCATTACAAGAGGTAGCATGTGAATAAGAACTGATGGTATTTAAGGAATAAGTCCAAGCTATCTTAAAGGCATTGCCAAGAAACAAGCTTCTAAGAGTTGATGTAATATCAACAGTCAAGGTTCAACAAACAGATGAAATGCTGGAAATGTTCACTCAACTATGTGAAGAACTGTGAAAGATAGCTACCTGGAGAACCAACTAGAAGAAATCCATATTAATGTTCATTCCAAAGAAAGGCAATCCAATAGAATGCAGAAAGTATCAAACACTATCATTAGTATCACATGTAAGTAAGATTTTGCTGAAGATATAAAAAGTATGGCTGCAGCAGTAAACTGTGCAACAGGAAACTACCAGAATTTCCAGTTATATTCACAAGAGGATATGGAATGAAGGATATCATTGCTGATGTCAGATGGATCCTAGCTGAAAGCAGAGAATAGTAACAACATGTTTGCCTGTATTTTAATGACTGTGCAAAGTGATCAACTGTATGCATCATAACAAATTATGGATAACATAACTCCATTACATTTAATTGTGGCCATATGGAATCTGAATAAGGATCTCTGGTAGCGTAGTGGTTACGAATCGGGCTGCGAACCTTAAGGTCAGCAGTTCGAAACTACCAGGCGCTCCGCGGGAGAAAGATGAGGCTTTCTACTCCCGTAAGGATTTACACCCTCGGAAACCCTGTACAGGGTCGCTATGGGTCGGAACCGACTCGATGGCACTTAACAACAACAACAACATATGGAACCTGCACACAGACAAAGAGGAAGTCATTTGAACACAACTGCATAGTTTAAAATTTTTAAAAAAATGTATGTCACAGTTGTATTATTTAACCATACTTAACCTATATGCTGAGCAAATAATCTAAGATGCTGGATTATATGAAAAAGAACGCAACATCAGGATTGCAGGAAGACTCATTAGCAACCTGAGATGTGCAGATGACACAGCTTGCTGAAAGTGAAAAGGATTCAAAAGCACTTATTGATGAAGATCAAAGAATATAGTCTTCAGGATGAATTACAACTCAACATAAATAAAACAAAATTCTCACTCCTGAAATGCTAAACAACCTCATGATAAATGGAGAAAAGATTTATTAAATCCTCAGTTTGACATATATTGAAGTTTTTTTGTTCTTTTTTGGGGGTCACAAAGGACCATATATTTCTAATTTTGGTTAGATGCTTCAAATAGAATAGATTTGGTCATAAAGAGAATTGAGTGAAACAGTATGTATTGACCAACAAAAATTATTTCGTTTTAGATTTAGAAAAAAAAAGCAATACAGTGCTATCATCTGATTAAAATGAATATGTAAACATAGATTCTAATTCTACTTCTTCTAAGGAAACAGCTGTGCAAAGATGTGGATGCCCTGTACTCAGCTGTAACTCATAAGGGTCATATGTACAACAGAAGGAAATAATGTCCAGTTCTGGACCATCCTCACAATTGTTCCTATGTTTATGCAACAATAGCTACATTCAACTAATCTAAGTCTCAGTTTTACTTGCAGGATGAGATAACTGAAGTAGATGATCAAGATTTTATCATCATTATTTAATTTAGTTGAAATGAATGCTGATAAAAAATATCAGCATTCATTTCAACTAAATTAAATAATTACTATACTGTATATGAGCCATGAGCTATTACTATAATATCAGAAATTAAAACACCATTTACAAGGATGTTCATAATGATAATCATGAAACTTATTGTCATAATGATGATAAAATCTTGAAGATAAAGTTACTTATGTAAGTTGGTCTGTAGGGGATGAAATATGCACTATATTTTTAAAAGTTTTTTGCCCAAATGGTTAGAACTGAGAAAGACTGAAATATATGGAAAATTGTCTTACTCAATGATACTATCATAATGTTGTTGTTGTCAGGTGCCATCGAGTCGGAACCGACTCATAGCGACCCCATGCACAGCAGAACGAAACAATGTCCAATCCTGGGCCAACCTCACTACC
>NW_006408584.1:5770702-5779337 GCF_000296735.1 Chrysochloris asiatica
CTGACCGTGTTCTTCCCTTTTGGTTATCCAACTCTAAATCATTGCATATTTTATTATAGTAGTTGGTTTTATCTTCTCAAGCTGATCTTTGACATTTTCTGTTCAGCTCTTGTACTTGTTCAATTCTTCCATTTGCTTTAGCTTCTCTGTGCTGGAGAGCAAGTTTCAGAGTCTCTTCTGACATCCATTTTGACCTTTTTCTTCTTTCTTGTCTTGACTATCATAATACAAAAGTTTATTGTTTCCATTCTTAGTTACTAAAGTTGATTTATTATGATAGATTTTTCCAAATCCAATTCTTTTTTTTTAACAATTTCTTTGTATTCTTAGAAAGGCAGTAGATAGTGCACCCTTTGAAAATTGAACATAAGATTGGTACATGTATAATCTTCATTCACAAACTCCCTACATACATATAAAACAGGGATATTTTTATGTCTGTGTTCATTCAGCAGTTGTCTTCCCAAGTAGTTTTAAATTCATATGTGAAATTTCTAATTTATTCTGTTGAAAGCATCTTTTGTTTTTAGAAATTAAATACACTTTAATAAATATTATATTTTATACTGAAATAAAAAAAAAATCTTGCTATGATGTTTATGGAGTCCTGGTGTGGTGCTGTGGGTTAAAGCACTGGACTGACTGCAAAGTCAGTTTGAACCACAAGGTCAATGATTCAAATTCACTAGCTACTCCTTGAAAACCCTATAGAGGGTTACTGTGAATTGGAACTGACTCAACGGCACTTAACAACATGATCTTTACATTCACTTTCCATCTTTGAAAATCTGCTATTACACTGAATATTTAAGAATGCAATTTTAGTGGTTTGTTTTAGTGAATTTACATAATAAAAATAATAGTGTATTTGATGGATATAATAAACTTTGCAAGGCATGTAAATATAATTTTTGGTTAGATATTACAGAGTCTTTATCATGATTTAGCAATTATGTAGAAAACACAGTTTTAGATTATTAATTTATTTTAATTTAGGTTGTGAATTGGGGATGGATTAACTACCCCAACCAGCCCACTGCTATCAAGTCAATTCTGACTCATAAAGAAAGAACAGAATTGTTCCATAGGGTTTCAGAGATTAATTTTTTTACAGGAACAGACAGATTTTCTCCCATGGAATAGCCATGGGAAATGGATTTGAATTGCTGACCTTGTGTTTAGGAACCTAGTGATTAACCCACTACACCACCAGGGTTCCTTAGCATGAGTGAAGGACTGTAAAACAAACAAACACACAAACTAAACCCTGTTGTCATGGGGTCTATTCTCACGCATGAGACCCCAGGGGATAGAGTAGAACTGATTCATAGTGTTTACTTGACTATAACTTGTACAGAAACTGATCACCAGGTCTTTTTTATGTAATGCTGCTGGGTGGGTTTGAACCACCAAGATTTAGGTTAATAGTGGATACAATCAGTTTGCACCCTCTCTGGACATCTAGATGAAAGACTATTGCTATGAATTGCAGAGTTGTTTCAAGTTATGGTGACCGTATGTATGCAGAGTAGAACTGCTCCATTGGGTTTTCAGAGCTGTGACCTTTTGGAAACTGATTGTTAGTCCTGTCTTCCCATATGCCTCTGGGTTGGTCTGAACCACTAACCTTTCTGTTCAGCATCAAGAACTGACTGATGTGTGATACTCAGGGACTCTTAGTAGATAAAGGACTAAGCAACAACAACAAGAACAAACCTTTTCTGCTACATCAAATCCAACTAATAGTGATTCTTAGTAGACAGAGTAGAATTGTTCCATAGGATTCCAAGACCATAACCTTTAAAGAACGAGACTGTCACATCTACTTCTCAAGGAGCAATGGGTGTGTTTAAAACACTAAACTTTCAGTGAACAGCTGAGTTCTTAACCTCTGATGAAGGACTACTGTGGTTGTTATTGTTAAATGTTGTGGAGTCTCTTCCAATTATAGCAATTCCATATAGGGTTTCTGAGGAGCGACTGGTAATAGAGGTTAGTGATTCAAACCTACCAGCCATTCCTCAGAACTCTATACAATGTCACTTTGAGTTGGAACTGACTTGATGACACATAACAACAACAAAGGATGGAGGTGACTTTCATACAACAATTTAATGAAAATATCGTTAAATAGAATGAGAAAGGTAATCTTAGTTTTTCTAATAATTTAAGGGAAGTGATATCTGGAAGTGTACAATCTTATATTTGTTAACAAATAACTGAAATGATTGATAACTGCAAAATAATTTAAATTTTCCAGAGCAGACACATTTGATTTCTAAAAATCCCACTTTAAAATAAGACAGAAGAATTTAATAAAAAGAGGACTAACAGAATTTAATAGAGCAGCCACAATATCCACTTTAGAATTTACCTTTTGACAGTGCTTCCTGGGTGGATACTATGGGCTTGGTTAGTGGAGATGTTTATGAACAGGGATCAGGATTAGGTTGTTTAATAAAGGATTTATAAGTGGACAAGAGGTTAAGATCAAATTTTGTAAATGATGATTCAAGTCTTCTTTCCTAAATTTTATTCTTAGGTCAAAACCTATATACTTTTTCTGCGCACAGCTCTTAATAATATGATGCTGTTCTTTCTAAATATTGTGAATGAAATACTGAGTATAAACATTTGGAAAATATAATGTACTCTGAACAAATGTAAACATTCAATTGAAGACAATTCTCACTGCATAACTTTAGAATGTAAACAACAACAACAAAAGTAGAAAATATTAGCAGTTGAAGAAATTCTGAGAGGCTCAATGGTCTGTAATCTGGTTGGATATGAACTAGAAAAATTGCCATGATTTACCTTATATAAGTACAAAGTTTCAGATTTAGATTATTTATGCAGAACTGGAGTCCTGGTGTGGTGCTGCAGAATAATGTGATGGACTGAAAGTTCAGTGGTTCAAACCCACCAGGAGCTCCTCTAAAACCCTATACATGATCCCTGTGAGTCAGAATCAACAACATTGAAAACCTGGAGTCTTGGTGTAGTGCTCTAGGATGAGCACTGCTTTAGGATAAGCATTCGCAAGGTCAGTGGTTCAAACTCAACAGCAGCTCCTTGGATACCCTATACAGAGTTGTTTTGAGTCAGAGCCAACTTGACTGCACTTAACAAAAACAACAAAATGAAGAACTAAAGGATATCAATTTTCAGGAGGAGGTGGGAAGGAACTAAACTCCTATAACACCTAACATATCTGTTCAATTAATTTATATTTTAGTAGTAGTTTCTACATACTGCTTTCAGCTACTTGAAGTTGCAACTTAAACTTTTAGAAAATTATATTACATATTTTTATTCTGATTTATAAGAATCCTATGGTTTATTAAGATTATTAATATTCTAAAAAAGAGTTAACTGAAGATCAGTGTTAGGATTTACCCAGGTCTGCACTAGTAGAGCAAACTTGCCCTCTCATCCTTTGTCTAATTCCAGTACCATTTTTTCCCACCATAATACCTTCTTCCTCTCAACTGTCTTAAAAATTTCATACAGCGGTCTTAACTGCTGACATTAAAATGACATTTATGATTCTATAGTTATTTCACCAGGGTAGGGTTCTCTGCCTCTCATAAATCTAAGAGATTTAGAAGTAAAGAAGACAGTTGTGCTTTTCTAATATTTTCAGGCAGAGGAAATCTACAGAAATACAGCAGAACTTTAAAATTTGTCAAAGAAATAAATATATATAATTTTTTAAAGCACAAATTGTCAAGACGTATATGATAGCTCATCTGCTCCTGTCAGTCATTTTGAAGATCAATACCTATTTCTGGTGCTGGTGATCATGTGATCATCAGCATCAGTCACTAAAATGGTCACAAGGAACAAGTCAAATATACAGGAGCTATTTCACTTTCCTTGTGACTTTAGTTTACTTGAGTGAAATAGGATGCATATCAATCACAGTTTCCATGCCAAAAGCTGCTGTTATAAGCAGTTATAAGCAATGATGTATAAGTTGTATTTTAATAACAGTAAATGTACTTTTAAACCTTTACCATTTTAAATCTTCTATGTTCAGATTAACGTTGGTTAACAACCTAGAGGAAATTATGACAGAGACTAAAGTAAGATTTTTGCTCAATGTCAGAAAAGAGACAGTGATAGAAAAGTGCAGAAAAGTAAAATAAGTCTGATGTTGCTGTTGTTGTTAGGTGCCATTGAGTCAATTCTGATTCATAGTGACTCATAGTTTCTAAGGAGTAACTGGTGGGTTTGAACTTCTGACTTTGTAGATAGCAGTTTAGTGCTGATCCTATAGCACTACACCTACTATTGACAGAAACATAAATATAAAAATATTTATATAAAATTAATAAGTATATTAATTTAAAATATCTCTAAAAATCATACATGCTGAACTTCAAAATAATGTTACCTATTAAAACATAATGTTATGCTTAAACATAAGGTGTGTTGAAATCATGCCCACTTAGAAATTGTCTTAACAGCTTTTATTATAGGTGTTAGCTTCATAGATCTTCATGTACTCATATTAAACACATATCTATAGTATTTCTGGTTTATGTATAATTATTGAGTTGTCCAGAGGCAGATCAGAATGAAAGTGGGAAATAAGAAAATATTTTTATAAATAAAATTAATATTTAATTACTATAACAAAATCATAGTGTGTTTACTGTAATAGTCTACTAGATGAGTTTGTAGGCTATAATTCTGTAATTGTAAGAGATCTGAATGCATTGGTCATATCAGAGTTTTTCTTCCCATATTTATCATAGTTTTTCTTTAAATATATGGTAGAGTAGGAAAACGCAGGTCAGCAATAAATTATGTGGACTAGGTTGTCAATCACTTACAATAGCTACAAAAGTACTATAGAAAAAGCAGCAGAATGTTGAAATTATTCCTCTGAGATATCTGAAATCAGAAAAAGCAGACAGCAGCAACATATACTACAACTTCGTGACAAGGACAGTCTCAGGGGTTCACTTTGCTATTATTTCAAGATATTGTGGAAAAGATTTTGTAGGTGATGTGTTAGAGGAAGTTCTTCTTTCTATAAAAGAACAGTTCAAATGAATGTGAGAACACACTGATTGACTTAAAGTGATACCACACAACTGAATACCAGTCAGTTGTAGCATATTTGTAATACATTATCTATTTAGGTTTATGAACTATAAACATACAGATTAAAACAGTTTAAAGATTATTACTTTGTGATAGATCTTATTTGATCTCACATATAACACCTTTGTGTAATTGGTACATAATTTCTAAAGTCACACCCAGATAAAGGATTTACCCATGATTTCCTCATTTCCAGATGATGTAAACTTCTGACTCAGCTCTCCAAATATAATGAGCAAAAATAAAGAGAGAAATGCTAAAAGAATGCAGGTGTAAACTTTTCTATTTCTAACAAACAAGCAGCTGAGATCTGGCATGTGTTTTCCCATACTGAAAAATGTAAATGGATTTCTTTTCCTTAAATTCAACCAGGCTATCACATCATACTTTTACAACTTGTTGAAGCAGATTTCACTTGTTACCAAAATAATGCTAATTGAAGTTTGGAGATGACCGGGATAAGAGCAGTTAAGGCCACAGTGTTTGGCTTTGAACATATAATCAGTAGAAATTAATGCATTTGTATGTATTGTCAATAACCTCATATGCATGCAAAAGCTGGACAGTAAATAAGAAAGACCTTAGGAGAATTGATGCATTTGAGTTATGGTGTTGGAGGAGAATATTGAAAGTGCCATGGACTGCCAAAAGAACAAATAGAACCATTTTTGGAAGAAGTCCAGCCAGAACGATCCTTAAAGGCCAAGATGGCCAAACTTCATCTCTCATACTTTGGACATACTGTCAGGAGGGACCAGTTGCTGGAGAAGGGTATCATGTTTGGTAAGATGGAGGGTCAGAGAAACAGAGGAATACCCCCAATGAGATGGATTTGCCAAGTGGCAGCATCGATGGACTCAAGTGTGGCAACAGTGGTGAGGTTGGTCCAGGATCGGGCAGTATTTTGTTCTGCTGTGCATAAGGTTGCTATGGGTCAGTACCGACTTAATGGCACCTAACCAAAACAACAAAACATGGGTTGAATTATCACCCACTGAGGAGGTGCTGTAGGATAATGTGCTGGACTGCAAGGTCAGTTTGAACTGCAAGGTCAGCGGTTCAAGCTCACCAGCTGCTCCTCAGAAAACCCTTTACAGGGTCCCTATGAGTCAGAACCAACATTTAACACCACCAACAGAAGATGTACTGTAAATCTTAATCTCACAGGATTAATATAAAGGATACCTTGAGTCACTCTTTTGAAATATTGTTGTTTTTGTTAAGTACTGTTGAGATGGTTCTAACAAATAGTGACCCTGTGAAGTGTTTTCCAGGAGCAGTGCAGTTCAAACCAACTTTACAATCCTGTGCATTAACCCACAGCAGCATCCAGGAGAGATGGGGTAAAATAGATGCCAAGAAACATGGAAATTTCTAAGGAAAGCTGGGCCTACAAATGCTGAAAGGAGACAAAGACCTTTCCCCAGAGCTGACACTCTGAATTTGGACTTCTAGCTTTCTAAATTGCTAAGGAATAAAATTCTGTTTGTTAAAGACATCTGCTTGTGCTACTTCTATGACAGCTGCACTAGATAATCAAGACAGCATCTCTTATTAATATCTTTTAAAAATGTGTTTTATTTCAAATGAATAATCTCTCTCTTTTTTTTAAAACTATATCAGCAAAAACTGGACAATTTTCATCTTGCAAGTGCCAATGAACCCTGCAGATTCCTGAGAAATATCTAACAAAACACAATATACTGGTACTAAGTATGTCATAGGGATAGTGGTGATTCTTTATGATAAATACTGGACCGTGAACCACAGGGTCAGAGGTTTGAGCCCACTAGCAGCTCCACAGGAAAAAGATGGGGCTTTCTGGGAACAGAGCAGTAAAGATGTATAAGTTCAGAAACCTAATACAGGATTGTTATGAGTCAACATCAACATGAAGGCACTTAACAATAACAACTTATGTTATAATACACACTTCAGAGTAAGGAAGGAAGAGTTAGATCTATCTCTTCCCCTCTTCAACTCAATTATAGTACACACACTAATCATAAATAAGAAATATTCATTTAATGAATGAATGAATGAATGAATGAAGAAACCAAGATATTTTATCTTTCTCATTTTCATCAGTCATGCATATGGCAACAATGAAAATTTTTGTTAAATTGGTAAAGGAAAGATCGGGTCTATGAAAGGTGACAAAAAAAGAAGGGAAAATAATCAATGGGGAAATTAAAATGAAAGTAATTTGCAGAAAAATTGAGTTTATTGCTATAAAACAAACTAAAATACTGATATTCATTCACTGCCATTGAGGCTATTTTGACTGTTGTTATTAAGTGTCATTAAATAGTTCTGACTCATAGTCACACTGTATAGGGTTTTTAAGGAGCAGCTGGTAAGCTTGAACTGCCGACCTTGTGGTTCAAGTTGACTTTGCAGTTCAGAACATTATCCCAAAGCACCACGCCAGAACATTGTATATAGGATAGAGTAGAACTGCTATATAGTTTCTGAGATTGTAAATCTTTATGGGAACAGTCTCATTCATCTCCCACAGAGCAGCAGGTGGGTTTGAACTTCTGACCTTGCAGTTAGTAGCCCAATGCTTAGTTCACAGCATCACCAGGACTCCTTCACTGCTATTGTTGTTAGGTGCTATCAAGTTGACCCTGACTCACAGAAAATGTATACACAACATAATGAAACACTGCCCAGTCCTGTGTCATCCCCACAATTTTTGCTTTGTTTGAGCCCATTGTTACTGCCACTCTGTCAATTCAACTCACTTGGGGGTGGGGGAGTGTTCTTCTTTTTTGCTGACCCTCCACTTTACCAAGCATGATGTCTTCCTTAAAGATCATGGTGCTTCCTGATTATATGTCCAATATATAATAGATGATGTCTCTCTGTCCTGGCTTTTAAGGAACATTCTATTATGGCTGTCCTTCTTCCAAGACAGACATTTTGTTCTTCTGGTAGTCCATGATACTTTCGATATTCTTTGCCAACAGCATAATTCAAGTGTATCAATTCTTCTAGAACTTCCTTATTCATTATCCAACTTGTATTTATATGCATATGAGGCGACTGGAAATACCATGGCTTAAGTCTGGAGTCCCTTGGTTCTCAAATCTGTTCTTCAGATGATCTCTAAATTCAGGTGGGATAAATTCAAGGTCATATTTTGGCTCTCATGTACTTGTTTTCATTTTCTTCAGCTTCAGTTTGAATTTGCATATGAGTAGTTGATGGTCTGTTTCACAGTTTGCCCTTGGCCTTGCTTTCACTGATGATATGGAGTTTTCCCATCTTCTCTTTCAACAGATGCTGTCAATTTGATTTGTATGTGTTCTATCTGGTGAGGTCCATGTGTATAGTCAACTGTTATGCTGTCTAAAGAAGGTATTTGAAATAAACAAACATTAAACACTAAAGACCGAAGACCAGAAGAGTTGTGGGATGACACCAAGAACATCATACATGAAAAGAGCAAAAAGTTATTAAGAAGACAAGAAAGAAGGAAAAGGTCAAAATGGATGTCAGAGGAGACTCTGAAACT
>NW_006408584.1:5781077-5791079 GCF_000296735.1 Chrysochloris asiatica
AATAGTGAGGTTGGCCCAGGATCGGACATTGTTTCGTTCTGCTGTGCATGGGGTCGCTATGAGTTGGTTCCGACTTGATGGCACCTGACAACAACAACAACAACCCTTAGTTCTCAAACTAATACTTTTGCATTAACACTTTAAAGCAGTTTTTTTGCAACCAACAGATTTGCCTAATGCCATGCATTTTTGATTTCTTGACTGCTGTTTCCATGAGCATTGATTGTGAAGTTTTTGATAACTTCAATCATTTCTCCACTTATCATGATGTTATTGATTGGTCTAGTTGTGAGGGCTCCTTTTTTGTTGCTGTTAAGTGCATTCCAATTGGTTCTGACTTATGCAACCCTGTATGGGGTTTCCAAGGAGTAGCTAGTGGGTTTGAACTGCCAACCTTGCAGTCACCAGTCTAATGGTTATTCTACAATATCACACCTGGAATCTATTGTTGTTTTTATGTGCCCTCGAGTCAGTTATCAGTCATAGCGATCCTGTATAGGCTTTCTGAGTAGTGACTAGTAAGCTTGACCACCCACCTTGGGGTTCAAATTGACCTTGCAGTCCAGCAAGCACACTAACCCACAGTGCCACACAGGACTTTCCAGTTACACTTCCTTTAACTAAGGTATGCACTTTTAACTAAGATCATTTATTAATTTCAATTTTTTGTGTGTATTGATTGGAATATTCAAGCATATCATCCAGGTAAGCTTGATACATTATAATTTACTAGGATAAGAACATCTATTTCATCTACATTGAAACACTGTGGCATAGAGCTATATTTCAATATTTGTTGTTTTCTTTCATTACCATTATTCAATAATTGTTCTAATATATTTATATTTGCATAATTTTTCTTGATTAAAATCTGACAACAAAAATGTCTGTTTTATTTGTTTTCAGAGAAAAAAATTAGAATTTAATGATGAAATTTGAAATTTTCCTGTTGCTTTTTATCTTCTAGTTTCTCATATGCCTTATTTTTATTAATTTGTCTTCTCTTTGAGTATATTTTTATCTATATCTTTATTTTCTGGGTACATAGTGGCTACATAAGATAAGTGCTGGACTGTGAACCACCAGCCACTCCATAGAAGAAAGATTATACTTTCTGCTCGGAAACTCAATGCAGGCTCACTACAAGTTGGAAGTGATGCAAGCGTATGTAACAACAACATCATATCCTTTTTTACATTTTTAGTTATTTTATTTTTATTATGACAAGTATTTGAATTTTCATCTCATTAAAATTTTGTTGTTGCTGTTGTTATGTATCGTGGAGTTGGTTCCGACTCATAGCGACCCTGTACAGGTTTTCCAAAGCTGGAAATACCATCTTTACCTGAGCAGAAAGCCTCATCTTTCGCCCACAGAACAACTGGTAATTTCGAACTACTGACCGTGAGATTAGCAGCCCGATTCGTAATCACTTAGCTATTCATTCAAATAGTTACACATTAATACTTAAGGAGCTCTGGTAGCGGAGTGGTTACAAGTCGAGCTGTTAACCTCAAGGTCAGCAGTCTAAAACTACCACCGTTCTGTGGGAGAAAGAAGAGGCTTTCTGCTCCTGTAAAGATTTACAGCCTCAGAAACCCTATACAGGGTAGCTATGCGTCAGAACCAACTCCACTAAACATTTATTAATGAAAATTAGGTGTTCTGTTTGTATTTTTCTCATTTTTAGTCTCTAGAAAAAAATAAATCATTTGTAATTTTTAAGTTTCTTTTTAATGTAGATTTTATATTTATCAAATTGTACTAGTTGATATCTTATAAGCAGTACTGAAGTTTACTCAAGATGCTGAAATACATATGAAAATCTATTGTTCTCTGTTTTCTGGAACAACTTTCCCTGGAGTCCTCTACCTCCCTACTTGAATCAGGACTCAACTTTATAGAACAGCTGAGCAGTGGCATTTTAAACAGTTCTCACCACCTTTTTCCTACTTGAGAATCTTAGCTTTTGCACTGTATTTCTTTCACATTCTATATTATACTCTTGTGGGAGTATATCTATCAACAGTTTTCTACTAAATGGGTGAGTCTAGTCCTTGAATTTCTGAAAATATACCATTATTGTTCTTCAGAATTTCAGAAACATTACGTATTTTTGTTGTTTAAAAGGTGATACAACTTAATTTCCAGTTTTTTGTATGTCAAATACTTTATTGTTATCTCCTATGTTGTTGCTGTTGTTAAGTGCTGTTGAGTTGGTTCCTATATAGTGACCCTGTATGGGGTTTCCAAGGAGTGATTGATGAGCTTGAACCAAACCTGTAGTCAAGCTCATTAACCTGCAGCACCACACTTATAGAAACTTAATTTTTTTATTTCCTTTTAATTTCAGGCGGTCCTGAAAGTTAATAATAATTGACTTTATTAGTGTGAGACTTTCTTCATATTATTGGAAAATTTGTGATGCCTTTTAGATTATTCACCACTTGTATAATTTGGTTCTTCTATTTACTCTAATGAAGTACTGGTGAGATGCTGTAGGATAAGCACCAGACTATTATTAACTGAAAGGTCAGTGGTTCAAATTCATCAATGTGTCCTCAGAAAACATATTTAGGGTCTCTGGAAGTCAGAACAAACTGAATGGCACCACCAACCTTTCCTCCATCACTCAGTGTTTCCTCTCTTATCTCACATTTTAAATGTATTTTCTTTAAAAATACCGTGAATATTCCCTTGATCTTATATTCCAATCCTTACTTCTCCGCTTAAGTGGAATAGTCTTTCCTCACTGGACTGAGGTAATAATCTGCTCATCATTCACAGGTAAGAGTGATGATCAGTTATTCTGAATTGAAGAGGCAATTTCTACCTTTTTTAGGGAATAATTTCATATGCAAGTTGCTCAATCAATTGTGCCCTCCCACATGACAAGTTCTGGAAGATGGTTTCTCTAGATTCCTTCCATTGATTTAGAGAGGTTTCTATCAATCTTCCAGTCAGTATATTGTAGCATTTGACAAAGTAGATAAACTTGTCAGTCTGTATATATTGCTGTGCCAGAGAATGTGCCATATATTGAATTGAGTACTCCCTAAAATTGTGTTAACTTGACAGGACCTTGATTGTCAGTGATGTGATGATGTAATGTGGCAGTTACGTGATGATCTCCCATGATGTGATAAACCAACAAAAGGATTGTTGTTGTTGTTATGTGCCATGGAATTTGTTCTGACTCATAGCGACCCTGTACAGGGTTTCTGAGGCTGTAAATCTTTATGGGAGCAGAAAGCCTCATCTTTCTCCCATGGAACAGCTGGTAGTTAGACATTTTTATTGTTATTAAATGTCATCAAGTGGACTCTGACTGACAGTGATCCTATGAACAATGAACGAAATACTACATGGTTCTTTGACATCCTGAAAATTGTTACTATGCTTGAGCCCATCACTGCTGCCACTGTGAAAATCCATCTCATTGGAGGTCTTCCACTTTTTTAATGACCCTCTAGTTTATAAAGCATGGTGTCTTCCTCCAGGGACTGGTCCCTCCTGATAGCATGTCTGAAGTATGAGAGATGAAGTACACCATTTTGGTTTCTAAGGAGCATTCTGACTGTACTTCCAACACAGATTTGTTCATTCTTCTAGATGTCCATGGTACTTTAATATTCTTCTTCATCACTCTGACTCAAATCCATCAAATCTTCTATGGTCTTCATTGTTCATTGTCCAACTTTTACATGCATATGAGGTGATTGAAATCATCGTTGCTTGGGTCATACTCACTTTAGTTCTCAAATTGATATCTAAGCCCGTAAACACTGCAAAGATGTCTTGGGCATCGTATTTGCCAAAGGCAGTTAAGTCATTTGGTTTCTTGACTGCTACTTCCACAAGAGCGGATTGTGTATCCAAGCAAAATGATATCTTTGACAATTTCAATCATCTCTCCATTTATCATGATGTTATTTATTGGTCCACTTGTGAGGATTTTTGTTTTCTATACACTGATGCCACATTCTTCATTTAATTCAGCTTCTCAGATTACTTGCTCAGCCTACAGATTGAATAAATATGGTGAAAGAATACAATCCTGGCACATATCATTCCTGATTTTAAACCACTCATTATCCCTTTGGTCTGTTCTGACAACTACATCTTTTTCTATGTACATGTTCTTCATGAGCACAATTGATTATCCTGGTATACCTATTTTTCTCTATGCTATCCACAATTTGTTATGATCCACATATTTGAAAGCCTTTGCACGGTTAATAAAATACAAGCAAACATCTTTCTGGTATACTTTGTTTTCAGCTAGGATTCTCTTGGTGTCAGCAATGATATCCCTCATGCCATATCCTGTCCTGAATTGGGATGGAATTTTTGACAGTTCAATGTCAATGCATTGTTGTAGTCAGTTTTTAATTATTTTCAGCAAAATTTTACTTTCATGGGCTACTAATAATATTATTCGATGATTTACACATTCTGTTGGATCACCTTTATTTGTAATGGGCACAGATATGAATTTCTTCTAATCGGTTGGCCTGGAAGCAGGTTCCTAAATTTGTGGCAAAAGTTATTGAATGTCTCCAGTGCTTCATCAGTTTGTTGAAAGATTTCAATTTGTATTCTGTCAGTTCCTGGAGTCTTATTATTTACCAATGTCTTCTTTGCTGCTTGGACATTATCCTCAGTGTCATTGGTTCTTGATCATATACTACCTTTTGAAATGGCTAAACATCGACCATTTCTTTCTGATATTGTGATTCTGTATTCTTTCCATCTTCTTTCAATGCTTTCTACATTATTCAATATTTTGTTCATAGAATCCTTCAGTATTTCAGTTCAAGGATTGAATATTTTCTTCAGTTCTTTCAGCTTGAGAAGCACTGTACTATTTTCTTTGGTCTTCTAATTCCATATCTTTGCATATTTCATTTTAATTATTGACTTTTTCTTGTAGGACTGCCTAATGAAATTTTCTGTCCAGCATCTTTGTTCCCTCATTTCTTCCATTCATTTCAGCATCTCTAAGCTATAGAGCAGGTTTCAAAGTATCTTCTGATGTCCATTTTGGTCTTTTCTTTCTTTCCTTCCATATAGGAAGAAACCTTTTGATTTCTTCCTACATTTTATTATTGATGTCATCCCACAACTTTTCTGGTCTTCAATCATTAATGTCTAATATAACAAATTTGTTTTTGATGCAATCTCTAAATTTAGGTGGGGTTTTTTCAAGCTTATATTTGACTCTCATGGGTTTGTTTTGCTCTTCTTCAGCTTCAGCCTAAACTGCACATAAGCAATCGATGGTTGTTGCCCTGAGCTTTATGAGAAAGTCAATGTTTTGTGTTAACTTTACTGGAACTGTATTCCCAGTGGTTTTGCTGTGGAGATGTTGTTATCACTATGTTGAGATATAATACAGTGTTGTTGTTGTTAAGTGCCGTGGAGTCGATTCTGACCCATAGCCACCCTGTATAGGGTTTCTAAGGAGCAGCTGGTGAGCTTGAACCTCTGACCTTGCAGTTCAAACGACTTTGCAGTCTGGCACATTAGCCCACAGTGTCACACCAGGACTCCACAACTTCAATCTTTTTTACATTGATAAGAATGTTGTTTATTGGTCCAGTGGTGAGGATTTTTGTTTTCTTGACATTGAGATGTAATCCATATCTGCTGGGGACAGCATACACAGATCCTGGGTTGATTAGTGGCAGCCCATTGAACTACCTCTGAATATAATCAGTTTAACCCAGATGCTCTTCTTCCTCCTGAAAGTATATAGGAATGTGATAATTAAGAACAATGTAGCATTTTAGGTATAGATAAATGAAGCCCAGTGCCTGAGATCATGCTCACAAACAAAAGTTTGCAAAGTGTACAGAGACAGCTTGGCTCCTTTCAGGAACCTCGCTTTATGTTATGTATCCTTAAGAAACTACATGTTGCTACTCTAGATCATTTAAGCCTAAAATTCATACATAACAGCTTGATTGAACCTTTTTTCTGTAAAAATAAAAATGTTAGATTGTTAAGAAAAAACTATGAAAATATCTTAAAAGTTGTTCCTGTGAATCATTATGTCCTGTTTTGAAAGAGTAATCACATTTCAGTTCTGTATCCTGTCTTAATCACATCCTCCCTTTGTGACATCCTCCCTTTGTGAATTACATCCTTCCTTCGTAATAAATTCCTCCCTAAAAAAGATAATAAAAGG
This sequence comes from Chrysochloris asiatica, assembly GCF_000296735.1. Taxonomy (NCBI): domain Eukaryota; kingdom Metazoa; phylum Chordata; class Mammalia; order Afrosoricida; family Chrysochloridae; genus Chrysochloris; species Chrysochloris asiatica. The sequence goes on from NW_006408584.1 coordinate 5,787,268, forward strand.
CTGAGGTAGAGTGACTTCTGCATGCAATGCTGTGCAATGCTGGGCAATGCTAGGCAATATGTTTGCAGATCTGTCTACCTGCCAGCTTGCATCATATCTGTGTGTCTGTCTTTTTTGTATATATTTCATCTCTCTCTGTCTTTATCCTTTTCACTGCCAGATCTCCCTTCTTCATGACACCCACACTTCCTTGTCGAGGCGGGACCCCGACATAGGAACTTGACACATATCAAAGGTTGTGCTCTTTGATCTTCATAAGTAAATGTTTCAAGTCCTCTTCACTTTCAGCAAGCAATCTCTTTCCATAGATGTAGTCAATTTGATTCATATGTATTCCATCTGGTGAGGTTCACATGTCTAGTCACCTCTTACCTTATTTTTAAAAAAGGTATTTGCAATGAAGAAACCATTGGTCTTGTAAAATTCTATCATGCTTGTGTCTATCATCATTTCTGTATTCAAGGCCATATTTTCCAATTACTGACCCTTCATCTTTATTTCCAACTTTTGCTTTCAAATCAGTAGTAATTATCATCATATCCTGAATGCATATTTGATCAAATTCAGGCTTAAGAAGTTGGTAGCATTATTCAATTCCATCATCACAGTCTTTAGTTGTTGCTGTTAAGTGCCATTGAGTTGTCTTTAGTGCTTGAGTGTAAGCTTAAATAATAGTCATATTAACTGGTCTTCCTTGTATGCATACAGATAATATCCTATTATAAACAGCAATGTACTTCAAGACATATCTTGAAAAAAGAAATTTTTTTTGACAATGAATGCCACACCATTACTATTGAATTTGTTGTCCCAGTGTAGTCAACCATACGATTGTCAGATTAAAAATGGCCAATAGCTGTTTATTGTAACTCACTAATGCTTAGGATGTTATTGTTGATAAGTGCCTTTGAGTTGGTTCCAATTCATAGAAACATTTTTTACAACAGAAAGAAACATTGCCCAGTCTTGCACCATCCTCACAATTGCTCTTATGCTTAAGCTCATTGTTACTACCACTGTTCCAATTCACCTTGTTTGTGTCTTTCTTTTTTTGCTGTCCCTCCACTTTACCAAGCATGATTTCCTTCTCTAGGGACTAGTCTCTACTGACAGGATTTCCAAAGCATGAGATATTAAGTCTGGCCATCCTGACTTCAAAGGAGCATTCTGGTTTGTACCTCTTCCAACATAGACAGTTTGTTTTTTTGGCAATTAATGGTACTTTCAATGTTCTTCTCCAACACCATAACTCAAATGTATCAATCCTTCTACAGTCAGTCTTCCTTATCCATTGCCCAACTCTCACATGCATACGAAGCTATTGAAAATACAATGGGTGTGTAGACACACTTTAGTCCTCAAACCGACATCTTTACTCTTAAACACTTCAAAGAGGTCTTGTGAGAAAGATTTGCTTTATGCAATACTTTGCTTGACTTCTTGACTGCTGCTTTCATGAGTGTTGATGGTGGATCTAAGCAAAGTGAAGTCCTTCACAACTTCAATCTTTTCTCTGCTCATCATGATGTTATTTATTGGTCCAGTTGTAAAGATCTTTATTTTCTTAACATTGAGGTGTGTCTTAGGCCAGATTTTCTATAGAAGCAAAACCAGTGAAATATATCTATATCTATTTGTCTATCTATCTATCTATCTATCTATCTATCTATCTATCTATCTAAGGAGCTCTGGTAGCATAGTGGTTACGAATCGGTCTGCAAACCGCAAGGTCAGCAGTTAGAAACTACCAGCTACTCCGCAGGAGAAAGATGAGGCTTTCTGCTACTGTAAAGATTTGCAGCCTTGGAAACTCTGTTCAGGGTCACTATGGGTTGGAACCGACTCGACGGTACTTAACAACAACAATATCTATCTATCTATCTACTGAAAGAGAGAAGTTTATCAAGGGAATGGTTTACAATTGCAGAGTCTCAGTCCCTAGCAGAGAAGAGAGGAAGAGTCCCTCCCACATGTCCATTATATTGAGAGCAGACCACTCCCCGAGGAAGCATCTTTTTAATTGATTGGCTACTCGCAGATATTCATCAGAATTAACTATGTCTGTATTAGGTTAGTTATCACCATGGAAATAAATGCAACTAAACTGCTAACCTCTGGAAAATCTGATCTAGTCAACACAGAAGCCTAACCATTACAATCCACCCTTGTCAAATCAAAACAATTGAGTATATGCATAATCTCTAAGTAAAGAAAATTGTAAAGTGATACTTACACCTAATATAATTTAACTAAAACACTTATAACTGCATTGGCCCTATTCATATCTTATATGACACAAATGAACAAAACAAAAATATTTGATGCACACATACAAAACAAATAAAAAATATATATCCATTCAAAAGTCCAAAAGGCATATTTTGCAAACCAGTCTCCTGCCTATAGGCACACAGCCTTACTTAGTCCATGGGTCTGGAATCCATAGCTGCTCTATGTTTCCACGCCATCGCCTCTGCTGCCATCTCTGCTCTCACTGCTTTTCCAGACACGCTCCACTCATGCTCTTCCTTAATGATGGTCCTGGGATCTTCTGTTTCCAAAATGAAACATCATTTCCCCCCTTTTAGCTACACATCTTCTACAATTACAGTTTTTACAGTCACAATTAATCCTACCAACAACTACTCACAGTTGAAATAATAAAATTCTATCAGCATCATCCCACACATCCCTTTCACCAGACCCACCTGGAAAAAGGGAAAACTGGGCAACTCCCTAAACTTCAAACCAGCCTGCCTCAGCTTTCCTCTTATCTCAAGGTCAATGGGTGCCAATAGCAAATGTCCAAATTCAGTTCATTTCTTCATTGCTACATTTCCCCAAATTCTACTTATAAATAAATCCAGGTGGTCACCAGTGAACATAAGGCTCTCTAGTTCCCTTTAAGTTTCAGTCCTAGAAGGGGGTTTTCTCTGATGCCTGACTTTCCTTGCCTGATGCCTCAGAAACTCAAAATGCCAAACTCCATTTTTAACTCTGCTTGAATCTCCAGTTTTCCCAGCAGTTTTGGGTTGGTTTGCAAGTCTTTTCCAATGCAAATTTACCAACCCTGAAGTTTCCAGGTGGGGCTCAAGATTCTCCCTAAAGCCCTTTAAGCTTTTAAAGGCTTAAACCAAGAAGCCTATATTTTCAAGTAAATTATAATTTCACTTTAGCAAATCCAATCCAGTTTATACTGGTATCCTGGTGTTGTACTGTGAGATAACATTCTAAGACTGCAAGGTCAGTTTGAACTGCAAGGTGGGTGGATCAAGTTCACCAACCACTCTTTAGAAACCCTATAAACGGTCCCTTAGGAATTGGGCTGAGAACCACAAGGTCAGCAGTTCAAAACTATCAGCTGTTCCACAGGAGAAAGAAGAGGGTTTCTGTTCTGTAAAGATTTACAGCCTCGGAAACCCTGTACAGGGTCGCTATGACTTGGAACCGACTCCACGGTACATAATCAACCAACCAATGAGTCAGAACTGACTTGAAGGCACTACATAGTGGTTATGAGCCAGGCTGCTAACCTCAAGGTCAACCGTTTGAAACTACCAGCCGTTCTGCAATAGAAAGATGAGGCTTTCTGCTCCTATAAAGATGTAAAGCCTTGGAAACCCTACATAGGGTTCTGCTGTGAGTTGGAACTGACTCCATGGCATACTACCACCACCAACAACAACAACAATGTTTAAGACAGACCTACAAACTCTCTCTCAATGTCAAGAAAACAAAAATCCTCACCACTGGACCAATAAACAACATTCTTATCAATGGAGAAAAGATTGAAGTTGTCAAGGACTTCATTC
>NW_006408584.1:5798005-5806731 GCF_000296735.1 Chrysochloris asiatica
TCATTAAGAAGACAAGAAAGAAGGAAAAGGTCAAAATGGATGTCAGAAGAGACACTGAAACTTGCTCTCCAGTAGAAATGCTAAAGCAAATGGAAGAAATGAGGAGGTACAAGAGGTGAACAAAAAATTTCAAAAGTCATCTGGAGAAGAGAAAGTCACATATTACAACACAATGTGCAAAGATCTGTAGTCAGAAAACCAAAAGGGAAGAACATGTTCAGCATTTCTCAAGCAGGAGAACTGAAGAAAAAAGTCAAGCCTCAACTTTTGTTATTGAAGGATTCTCTGGGCAAATTATTGAATGATGCAGAAAGCATCAAAAGAAGATGGAAGGAATACTCAGTCACTGTGACAAAATGAAATGCTTGATGTTCAACCGTTTCAAGAGGTAGCATATGATCAAGAGCCAATGATACTGAAGGAAGAAGTTCATAGTGCATTAAAGGAATTGGCAAAGAACAAAACACCAGGAATTGATGGAATAAAATTTGAAATCTTTCAAGAAAGTGAGGCAGAACATGTTTCACTCTCTCATCTCTCCAAAGAAATTTGGAAGTCAACTATCTGGCCAACTGATTGGAAGAGATCCATATTTGTGCCCATTCCAAAGAGAGGTGACACAATGGAATGTCATCTGACAAGATCTTTGATGTCCCACGTGAGTAAAGGTTTATTAAAGGTAATACAGAATCGGCTGCAAGCATACATTGACAGAGAACTTCCAGAGGTTCAAGTTAGATTCAGAAGAGGCCATGGAATGAAGGATATCATTGCTGATGTCTGATGGATCTTGGCTGAAAGCAGAGAATATCAGAAAGATGTTTACCTGTGTTTTATGACTACGCAAAGGCTTTCGATTGTGTGGATCATGACAAGCTATGGACAACATTGAGAAGTATGAATATTCCTGAACTTAATTGTGCTCATGAGGAATCTGTACATGGAGGAAAAGGTAGTGGTTCAAACTGAACATGGGAACACTGAATGGTTTAAAATTTAAAAAGCTATGTGAAAGAGTTGTATTTTTTCATCATATTTATTCAACCTTGATCCTGAGGAAATAATCTGAGGAGCTGGGATATATGAAGAAAAATGTGGCATCAGGATTGGAGGAAGACTCATTAACAACTTGTAATATGTAGATGATACAACCTTGCTTGCTGAAAGTGAAGAAGACTTAAATTACTTACTGATGAAGATCAAAGAACACAGCCTTTGGTATGGATTGCATGTCAATGTAAAGAAAACAAAAATCCTCACCACTGGACCAATAAACAACATTCTCATCAACGGAGAAAAAATTGAAGTTGTCAAGGACTTCATTCTTCTTGGATCAACTATCTACACTCATGGAAGCAGCAGTCAAGAAATCAAACGATGTATTGCATTAAGTAAATCTGTTGAACAAGACTTTTTTAAAGTGTTGAAAAGCAAAGATTTCAGCTTGAGGAATAATGTGCGACTGATATTTTCACTAACTTTGTATGCATGTGAAAGTTGGACAGAGAATAACGAAGAACGTAGAACAATTGATGCATTTGAGTTGGTGTTCGAGAAGAATATTGAACGTTCCATGGACTGCCAAAAAAAAACCCCAAACAAATCTGTATTGGAAGAAGTACAGTCAGAGTGTTCCTTAGAGGCCAAGATGGCAAACTTTGTATCATACGTAGGTCATATTGTCAGGAGGGACTAGTTGCTGGAGAAGGATATCATGTTTGGTAAGGTGGAGTGTCAGAGAAAAAGAGAAAGACCCCAGTGAGATGGATTGGCAAAGTGGCAGCATCAATGGGCTTAAGCATGGCAACAATTCTGAGGTTGACCTAGGACTGGGCAGTGTTTCGTTCTGTTGTGCATAGGGTCATTATGAGTCAGTACTGATTTGATGGTACCTAACAACATCAATATATCTTGATTGAATGTTTGATCAATTTCAGTTTGAAGCAGTTTTTAGAATTCTTGAATTTTGTCTTCACTGGCCTTTGTGTTTCATGCATAAATTTGAATAACATTTGTATTAATTGGTATTGCTTATAGTTGTATGGATATGATCCTGTCACAGAATTGTACTTCAAGACAGATCAAGGTAACTTCCTTTCGATAATAATTGTGACACCATTCCTCTTAAATTTGTCACTCCTGGCATGCTAAAACATGTGATTGTCAGATAACCAATACCAGTCTATTTCAGCTCACTATTGCCTAGGATATAATGTTTATTGTGTTCCATTTCATTTTTGACAATTTCCAAGTTTCCTAAATTTGTACTTTGTACATTATTTGTCCTGATAATTAATGGATATTTACATCTGTTTGTGCCCCATCATCAAATAAAGGTCTCCAAGACTTTACTCCATTCATGTCTCCATGATTAACTCTACTTTGATGAGGCAAATCATCCCTAGTAGCAGTTTGAATGCCTTCCCACTGAAGGGGCTCACCTTCCAACACTATATTTGACAATATTCTGATGCTCTTCATCATGTTTCAATATTCAATATTCTGGTGCTGACAGTGTCCTACTGCTATTCATAAGGATTTCAGTGACTAAATAGTCAGAAGTAGTCCACCTCACCTTCCTCCTAATCTGTCTTTGTCTGGAAGCTCAGCTGAAATATGTCCACCATGGATGACTCTGCTTGTATTTAATATATTCATGGCAGAGCTTTCAGAATCACAGTAACACACATGCTACCAGATAATGACAAACTGATAGACAAGTGAGATGCAAAGTAAATACTCGTATATGAATATCCTCTTTCAAACTATATTTGTGTGATATATAAATGTACGTATATCTCAATCTTCCTCCCTTACCCACTCAGCCTACATCTTAATCCATTCTGTATCTACGTATAATGTATTGCTGTTCCACGTTTGTGTATGTCATTATTTACCTCTAGCCCCTTTAGCACACACATACCTCCCTGTGTCTTTACCTGTCTTGATTACTCTTCTTCTACCCTCTCCTTCTTCTTGTATATTGCCCTCCTCTTTCTTTTACAATCCCCTCACCCATATTGTGTATTGCCATTCCCATTCTTACATATTGCCCTCACCATCACCTGATCTTACTTGTATCTAGCCCACAGTTGATTATTTAATGTTACAGGAAAACAACTAGCAATTTTACACAAGATTCAGAAACATTAATCTATTTTGACCTATGATTTTTCTCTTCTAGGAGTCCTGATATGATTCTGTAGGATAAGCATTGGGCCTCAAGGTTGGTTTGAACGAGAAGGTTGATGGTGGTTCAAACCCACCAGCCACTCCTTAGAAAACCTATGTTGTTTTAAATACCAGTGATTAGATTTTGACATATATTGACCCTGTATAGGGTTTCCAAGGAGCAGCTGGTGAGTTTGAACAGCTGACCTTATAGTTCAAATTTACCTTGTAGTTCAAAATTACCTTATCCTTCAGTGCCACACCAGGGTCGTTATTAATCAGAACGAACTTGACAGCACTTAACAACAACAACAGAGTTCTTTCCTAAACTAATGATCAGAATGAAGACATAATCTAAAGTTTATAATATATTTTTGAGACATTATTTATTGTTAGAGCAACCAACGTTTTAGTAATGGGGAGGAGTTAAAGTGAATTGTGGCAAATATAAAAACTTCAATATTTACCACAGTCAATTTTTATGAAGAACAATAAGTAAAAGAAAGCATTTTAAAAAATATATAATTCATAACAAATTGATTAATATAAACAGATTTCAATTTTCTCTTTTAAATCTGTCTGTATGTTTTATACTTCTTCAATTAATTTTAATGTCTTTTACAGTAACAATAATTTTTTAAATAGAGAAAGATCTGATAGGATAAATATAAACATATTACCTCAAGGGATTATAAATGGTTTATTAGAGAATGACATTTCATGTTTTACATATTATGTCTTAGTGATTTATTTATAATGAGAATGCATTTATTATAATTAAATTTTAAATGACATGCATAGGTTCTGAGGGGGAAAAAAAGGTTTCTAGAGAAAATATAAATTTTTTCCTTCACTTAACTCATTCAAATAATTTTATACCAGTGTTTTTTCATGTATGTGACATATTTGGTACATCTTAATATTTGAAGCTTGTTCAATATAATCAATCTATTAATGAAGGATCATTTATTTCTACTTTCATGGCTGCTTTCCTGTGAATACTGAATACTATGTTAATTAAATGAATTAAATCCTCTGAGGTATGGAATAATGCCAGAGATAGAAAGAAATGATTATATTAATCTTATGTTTTGGATAGATTCGTGACAAACCATGAATATAAAATATGTAATTGTTATGCATCTCAAACCACTCTTAATAAAGAGGAGCAAGGACATTGATGGATAATTCAAAAAGATTTAATAATTACTGAAAAAAATCATATACATAATGGAAGTTTTGAGAACTATATTGACATATCTGATGAAAAGATTACTCATTAAACTTCAGAACTTCTAAAGTCAGTTTTATATGCATGGACATGAGATATCCAACACCAATCTTTAGATGCTTGTTCATCTCATCTCCTTAACCCACTTGATATTGATTGCATTGTGTCATCCAGAAAGATATTTGAAGGTCTTAATCCTATGTAATTTTGATTCTGTAATTATTTGGAAGTTCTGTCTTTGAAGATAACATTGATTAAGTTAGCATGAGGTCATAGAAAAATAGGATTGATCTTAAATCAATCTGAGTGGTATCCTTATAGAAGAAACAAAAAGACACAGACTAGAATGACACTGAAGATGGAGGCTGGGATTGCAGTGACATATCTATAAGCCAATAAATGCAAAAGTCATCATCAGAAACTAGGAAAAATATACGATCATCCCAGTGTGGCACTGTAAAATAAGCACTGGACTGCTAACTACAAGATTGTCAGTTCAAACCCACCAACCACTCCTTGAAAATCCTATACAGGGTCACTATGAGTTGGAACCTATTTGACAGCTTAACAACAACACTTCTCAGAGTCTTTATAAGGAATCAAGATGGCTGATTTCACAGTATGGTGCATTTTACTCAAAACACGTTTTTGTCAGTCACCTCATATGAATGAACAGTGAATTAGAAAAACCATAGAAGAATTGATATATTTGAAAGGTCAGAGAAGAATTGATGTATTTGAGTTCTGGTGTTGGAGAAGAATGTTGAAAGTTCTATGGACTGCCTGAAAAACAAACAAATATGTGTTTGAAGAAAAACAACCAGAAAGTTCCTTAGAAGCAACAATAGTGAGACTTTGTCTCTCATACTTCAGACGTGTTACTAGAAGAGACCAGTCCCTGGAGAAGGACATCATGCTTGGTAAAATGGAGGGTCAGTGAAAAGAGGAAGACCCCCAACAAAAAGGATTGGCCCAGTGTTAGCAGCTATGGAATTAAACGTAACAACAGTTGTGAAGATGATACAGGACTGGACAATGTTGTTTTGTTCTGTTGTGCATAGGGTCACTATGAGTTCAAACTGATTTGATGGCACCTAACAACAACAACTACAATAACATGTGAATGTGAAACTTGTGCAGTGAGTAAGAAAGACCAAAGAAAAATTGTTGTCTTTGAGTTATGGTTTTAATGAAGGATACTAAATATAACCATGGACTGCCAGAATATGAACAGTTGTGTCTTAGAAGAAGTACAGCCAGAATGCTTCGTAGAAGTTAGGATGTTGAGATTTCAGTTCATATACTTTGGACATGTTATCAGGAGGGACAAGTCCCTGGATAAGACCTTATGCTTGGTAAATCAGAGGGTCAGGAAAAAACAGGAAGACACTCAATAAGATAGACTGACACATTGGCTGCAGCAACAGGTTCAATGAGGAATACGCCAAACTAGCCAATGTTTTGTTCTGCTGTATCTAGGGTCACTATTAGTTGGAACTGATTGGATGGAACTTCAAAAAAAATTGACACCAAGGATCCTCCCCACAGCACACTCTACTTAGCTGGGATCAATATTCATTGCAATGGCCACACAGAACTCAGATATCATTCTCCCAGTTATAGGGCTTATTAGGGATGTTGACAGGTTACAATGAAAAATGAGAAAATGCTCAGAGAAATTTGCTCAGTCTGGACAGTCTCTCCTCAGTCATGCTCCCAGGCAGCCTTCTCACTGGCTCTTGACCCCCTTGGCCTGACTTCTTCCCTGCTTAGCAAGATTATAGTGCTTCTGATAAATGCTCAAAGGACACTCTACTCTGCTATAAGTCTATAGTTAAAGCACTAAGCTCTAGCTGCAGTGGTCAGTTACCTAGAGCCCCAATTAGGAGCCAGGATGTATCCTACACCATGAAAGAGGTCCCTTCCCCAACGCATTCAGCTTTACCCACTCCCTGGACTGTAAAGTCCAACACTCTCTTTGATGCTCTGACTCTTGGTCTGCTGCTGCTCCTCTTCACTGCTACTCCACTGGTATCACAGTTTTCTGTCCCTGAGATGAGGAGATTCAAGGTGCAGGGTTCTCAGGATCCAAAGGACACATTCCAGCCCTGGTTCTTCTTGGGTGGTAATGAGATTGGCCTATTTCTATGTCTCAGATGGCTCATTTCATATACATCAGAGTTCCAAGTTTTTATAACAATGAACATTGTTAACTTCTCACAAATGAGTCATATAATCCTATCAGCATCTTTTCTAGCCTTCTCAGACCTATTAGGGGAAACAGCATTATTTCTTGGAAGTTACAAAGACTGTAGGTAGAAGAGCCATATGAAATAATCCATTGCATTGCAAGCACCTAACAACACCTTCCAGAACTTGAGACAGTACAATTTTCTTCTTATAAACCATCCAGTTTGTGGTACTTTTCTATGGCAACCCTAGGGAAACAATACACAACCTCATTATATCATCTTGAAGCCTCATCCTTAACATGTTTCAAGATGAAATTTTTCATCTCTTAATATCCAAACCATTACTTTAATGAAATTCAAATCTCCCAATCTTCTGTCTTGAATCCCTCGTACTTGTTTTAGGACAACCCTGTCATTAACTTCTTCACTTGAGTTTGTACTCTAGTAGTTTACTTTACACATTTCACTTTCTGATCATTTTAGAATCAATGGACCATAATCTTAATCTCTCTCTTGCTAATAATTTAGAAATTCACCTTGGATCAACCTTGGATGAATTTAATTCTATCTTCACAATGACTATGTCTTGTTTGCTAAGAGAAAATGATTCAAAGAGCAGGTTGATTAGCCCCTAAATTTTGGTAACTACTATCAATTTAAGCAGCCCTATGGTGCAGTAGCTAAAGTGTTCAGGTGCTATCTAAAAGGCCAGAGGTTCAAACCTGTAGGAGAAAGACATGATGGTCTGCTTTCATAAAGATTTACAGGCTTGGAAACCCTGTGGGGGCATTCTACTCTGACATATAAGATCACTATGAGTCAGTGTGGAATATCAGTGTGTTTCACTGTTTAGATTTGGACTCTAAATTTTTCTAAATTAAATCTAATTGTCACATTAAGAAATAAATATTCTAAACATTCTACAACCGAGATGTTTGAATTTCTACCATGATCTCATATTTTACAGAGAAAATAGACACCTCCTCACCAAATTACTTCAATTAAAAAATAAAAATCCATAAAATTTCTTACATTTATACCCACTATACCCTTAATCTCTCCTTTTTAATGGAAGAATCCTTCCTCTTAAAGTTCAACCCTTTAACTGTCCTCTTTGTAATACGGACACCACTCTAGCTAACCTCAAGTTACTTACCTCAAAATCATGAAACCTTTCTTGTTTTCTGGCTTGTACCATCAACTTGCACTTATTTAAAAGTTTCTTATTTCTTAAAATTATATTCCTTATTCCAGAAGTACCACTATTGCTATAAGCTGCTATATTCTTTTCCTCTGTATGTCATAATTCTGCTTTTGTGAGATGTCATAGAGTCGGTACCCACTTATAACAAACCTATGCACAACAGAATAAAACACTGCCTAGTCCTGTGTCAGCATCATAATTGTTGCTACACTTGAGCCCACTGCTCTTGCCACTGTGCCAATCCATCTCCTTGGAGGTCTTCCTCTTTTTCTCCTACCCTCCACTTTAACAAACATGATGTCCTTCTCCAGGGACTGGTCACTCCTGATAATATGTCTGAAGTATAAAAACGAAGTCTGGCCATCCTGGCTTCAAAGGAGCACTCTGGGCTGTAATTCTTCCAACACAGATCTGTTTGTTCTTTTGGCAGATCATGGTATTTTCAGTAATCTCCTCCAACACCATAACTTGAATGCATCAATTCTTCTACAGTCTTACTTATTCACTGTTCAACTTTCAAATGCATATGAAGTTACTGAAAATATCATGGCTTGAGTCAAGTGCAACTTAGTCCTCAAACTTACATCTTTGCTCTTCAACACTTTAAAAAGGTCTTGTGCAGTAGCTTTGCCTAATGAAATTCGTCATTTGATTTTTTGACTGCTGCTTCAATGAGTGTCAATGGTTGATCTGAGCAAAATGAAATCTTTGACAAATTTAATCTTTTCTCAATTTATCTTGTTGTTATTTACTGCTCAGTGGTGAGGATTTTTGTTTTCTTTCCATTGAGTTGTCAGTCACCCATACTGAAGGTTGTGGTCCTTGATTTTTTTTTTTTTTTCTTAAATGTTTTATTGTGAATTATGTGATAGTTTACATGGGAGAACATTAGTTTTACATTCATTCTATCATATATCATCTCATTACC
>NW_006408584.1:5806831-5813495 GCF_000296735.1 Chrysochloris asiatica
ATCGGACATTGTTTCGTTCTGCTGTGCATGGGGTTGCTATGAGTCTGTTCTGACTCGATGGCACCTGACAACAACAACAACAACAAGATCTCTGTAATCATAATTCCCAATATTCTTATCCCACATGTATATCTATTTTATAATAATAGGCAGGAAAAAAATCAATGTACAAAAGGCAGTTAAACAAGTAAACATTTTGTTTTGAGTGTTTCACTCAAGTTCAATTTTTAATTTTCCCTTTGTAATCCCTTTGTAATCCCATTCATATGTATATGGCCTTGAGTCTCTGGCAAGTAAATTCCAGTAGGCCCAAACCCAGGATCAGTTATCCTTTTTAACCAGCATATCATAGGCTCCAGGCAACTCCAGAAGCCTCAGCTTTCCACACTGCTAAATAAATTATTCCATACCCCTTTGTTTTTCTCCCACAAAACCTCTCAAGATCATAGGTCTGGAGCCATCACAATGAATCCTGCTCACAATGCTAAGTACTTAAACCAAGTGGGGAACATGTCTGACTTCCTCTGAATCTACAAGAAAGAAAGAGGACCAAGACAAAATCAGCCCAATGGCAATTCCTATGAAGCAGAAGCCAGAGGTGTCTCTACTCCATATCACTGCCTTTTAAATTAGTCTGACTTTGAGAACCAATCTAGAAAACTCATCTTATAATTTTGTTTTTCTAGAACCCTACTTTCTGAATACTACATGTCTTAGAGTGAGTTTTTTTAGAGAAGTAAGACTAATGAAACATATATATATATATACACATAAAGAGAAATTTAATAGCTTACAATTCTAGAGTCCAAGGTGCCCAGTGGAAGAGAGAGGGAGAGTCTCCTCCATGGGTCCATTATATTGGGAACAGGCCACTCCCCCAAAGAAGCATCTTTTTAATTGATTGGCTACTCATAACCACTCATCATAGAGTTAACTATGCCTGTATTAGGTTTCATCACCATGGGAATAAGCATATCCCAACTGCTAAATCTCTGGAAATCCTGGCCTTGTCAAGTTGACACAGAAACCTAACCATTACACAAGGGAGGAAGGAGAGAATGCCAAGCATTCCATACAGAGTTTGGGCAACTTTCTTGATATTTAGCCTCATGTTCTATTCTCATTTTTCCATGGTATGTTTATCTCCAAGACATGAACATCAAAGGAATTATGTGAGGAAAATTGGTTTGTTTCCAATAGGCATCTCTCACAGACACAGTAAGTTACTGTTTCTTCTGTCCTTTATGAAGGTTAACACTTCTTTGAATTTTTATCTTTTAAAACTATAGCATGCAAATTTTCTAGATGAAAAGTCTTTAACAATTCAAACTTTGGAACTATTCCTTCAGGGATGTGGTATGTGAGAAACAAGAATAGGTTGAAGATTTTTTTTTTTTTAATCTTAGACATAAAGTGATTATGAATAGGGAGTGATAAACTAGCCACTTTAGCAATGATATCACTTGAATGATTCTAACCTGGATCTGAAGTGGGCATCTCAGCAGAGAACATGTAGAATTTTATGGTAAGCTAATTTATCTTTAATACTCCATCCAATTGTCCATCAGGTGTTCCTCCTCCCTTCTATAACCATTCTTATTAACCAAGTGCACTTATTTCTTTCTAGGTTGGAGTAGCAGAAAAACATATATAATATCTTGTACAGTTTTATGTCTCAGTATTCTAGCTTCCTGTTATTTAAATCTATATCCTCCAAATACAAAAACAAAAAATTTTTAAAGGGAGAAAATAACTAACACATCTTCTTACATAATGCACTTCATTCTCTACTAAATAACAAGATGTGGGTTAGTCTGATAAGTGAGCCCCTCTTGCTAATGTTAGAAAATAAATTTTCTTTCTTCAGAAAAACAATCAAAGAATAACCTGGGTTAAATACTCCTATCTGTTAAAAGATAGCTAACAAACAAGTAGAGAGTTTCTAACATACCAAATAAATGCAAATTTAACAAACAAATTTTCAATTCAAGTCATTACAAAAATATTGTGATAAGTGCTGAACTATCAAAGACCCTGTAAGAAAGGGGCATGGAGGTGGCATCGGACCATCTCCAACTTCACAATTATGATAGAGAAGATTCAATGGAAGCAGAAACAACCAGGAACAACTCCTATGGGGCTGAGATCAGATACATTTCCAGTCTTTTACCTCCCCTATCAATTTGACATCAACATCCCTCCCAGTGTACTCTCTACTTCTCAGCTGGGTTCAATAGTCCATTGCAATGGTAACACAGAACTCGCCATAATCACTGTTCTGAATTTACTAGGGAAGTTAACAGGTTCCAATGCAGGGTCAGAAAATACTCAGGGCAGAGTTCTTTTAATTAGGATAGCCTCTTGACTCTGCCATGTACTGCAGGCAGGCATTGCTCTGGCCCTCAACCCCTTGGACTGGCCTCAGCCTTGTTTGGTAATGTTCCAAAGCTTCTATAGTATGCTGAATGCCTAAAGGGAACACCACGCCACCAAAGACCTCAGCCCAAATGCACTCAGATTTAGCTTTATGGATCAGCAAACCTAACTTCTCAGTTAAGTGCCTGGAAGCACCCAACTCTGTATGAGCCTCCTGCTAACGGGCACTCAGCTTTGCTTGATCCATGGACTGGTGCTTTGGCTCTTGGTTCTGCTGCTACTGTCTTTTGCCACTCCTCTGCTACTTAATTCTCTGGTGTCACAGCTTTCTGTCCCTGGGTCAATGAGGCTCAAAACACATGGATTTTAGGGTTGAAAGGCCACGCTCTACTCCTGGCATTTATTTCTTGAAAACACTGAGATCCCCATTCCTGCTTCTGATATGGCTCATTTTATACACATTAGAGTTCCAAATGTTTAAAATCACAGTTAAATCTGTTTACAATGCATCATCTAATCCTATTAGCGTCTTCTCCCATATTCTCTTCTCAGATCTAGCAGAACAAAAACATTGGTGAAACTTACAAAGACGATTGGTAAAAGAATCATAAGAGGTAATTTATTGTACTGCAGGGCCTAATGCAAATGATTATTTTTTTATTTTTTATCTTTTTCTTAATTTAATTTTGAATTGAATGAAGCTTTTCAGAGCAGATCATCATTTTACATTCAACAAATCATGCACCTTGCTTCATTATAATGATTGCAATCCCCTCCATGTTCCAAAAGTTACACTTTAACTATTAATTCCTTCCTATGTCTTTCCTTTGCTAACCTCTCTCTTACTGTATATTGTCCTGTCACTCATGTTAACATGTGTCTACCTTCTGTCCTGTGAGTAATTTTCCATCCCTCTAGCCTCCATAATCATCATAGACTGTTTCTTTTATCAAGAAAATATTTTCTTAATTTTTTACAATCTTGTCTTGTACAATATTTGTTCTTTTGTGATTGACTAATTTCACTCAACATAAAGTCAATTTGAACTACGTAGTAGGTAGTTGAAGCTCACCAGCTGCTCCTCAGAATCTCTATACACAGTTGCTATAGATCAGAATGGATTTAATGGCACTTAACAACAACAGACAACAAATATCCTTAAATGCCATCAATGCCATCCATATTGTGGAGTGTTTCGAAGATGTATCATTATTCTTCAGTGTTGCATAGTACTCCATTGTATGCATGCAGAAATGTTTATCCCATCATTTTTTTGTTGATCAGAATTTAAGCTGTCTATATCTTTTTGATATGTCTCTCATAGACAGTAGTTTTTTAAAAAAGTTTTTGTTATGAATTGAGTTAAGGTTTACAGACAAGATCATCAGGTTTACATTCAGCAAATCATGTACTTTGTTTCATCCCATATGATTATAATCTTTTTCATGCAATAACAGTTATCCCTTTTCCTCACTGTGATTCCTACTAGTATTCTACCTACCTTCCTATCCCTTCTCAAATTTGTCCTTATGAAAATGTTATCCTTTTGATTTTGAATGACCATTCTTGCTTGTGTTGTCCCCACACCTAAAATTCTGTCTACTGCTTGGCTGAAAATTGGGCCACATGGCTGAGTTCCTTTCCAGACCTGAAAGGTGGTCAGGGGCCATTGTCTTAGGTTCCCCCAGTCTTCATCTGACAGTCTTTATTATTATTGTTATTAAATAATTTGAGATTTGTTTCACATTTTCTCCCATTCTATTTGAGACCCTCAAGTGTGCTCTGGTAGCGTAGTGGTTACGAATCGGGCTGCGAACCTTAAGGTCAGCGGTTCGAAACTACCAGCTGCTCCGCAGGAGAAAGATCAGGCTTTCTACTCCTGTAAAGATTTACAGCCTTGGAAACCCTGTACAGGGTCGCTATGGGTCGGAACTGACTCAATGGCACTTAACAACAACAACAACAATGTGATCCTTTTCACAGAGGTTGGTAGTGGTAGCCAGATACCATCTAGTTCTTCTGGTCTTAGTGTTGTGTAGTTCACATATGAAGAACATATGAAGAACTACATATCTTCAGTTCTTAGCACTCTTCTTTCTTCTGCACATGAAGAGACCAACAGCTGCAACTTACATAGCCAATCATGCACTTTCAAGATGCTAGATGCTACATTCCCAAATAGGGTATAGAACATAGTCTTTGTGGACTATGTTATGACAGTTGGCCACGGTGTCCCCTGAGACGATGGTCCTGAGACTCCAAACCCAGTACTCTTTGCCTTAATATGTTTGATGACACCTAGGAAAATTTCATCCTTTTGATTGCTGTATGCCCCACTACGTTCATAGTTGAATTTGCAAGAAAGGTAAATATTGGTGTTGTTGTTAGGTGTCGTTGAGTTGGTATTGAATCATAGTGATTCTATGCACAACAAAAAGAAACACTGCCTGGTCCTGTGCCAACCTCACAATTGTTGCTACATTTGAGCCCATTGCTGCTGTCACTATGCTAATCCTTGGAGATCATTTTCTTTTTACTCCTACTCACCAGTTTACCCAAAATGATTTACTTCTTTAGGAACTGGTACCTTCTGATAATATGTTCAAGTATGAGAGGCAAACATTCTGGCTTCCAAGGAGCATTCTGGCTGCACTTCTTCCAACACAGATCTGTTTGTCCTTTTGGCAGCCCATGACACTTCCAATATTCTCCTCCAACACCGTAACTCAAAAGCATGAATTCTTCTATGGTCTTCCTTATTCACTGTCCAGCTTTCACATGAATATGAAGTTATTGAAAATACCATGGCTTGGGTCAGGCACACCTTAGTCTTCAAGCTGACATCTTTGCCCTTTAACACTTTAAAAAGTTCCTGTGCAGCAGATTTGCTTAATGCAATACGTCATTTGATTTCTTGACTGCTGCTTCCATGAGTGTAGATAGTTGATCCAAGAAGAATGAAAGTCCTTGACAACTTCAGTCTTTTATTCATTGATAAAAATGTTGTTTATTGGTTCAGTGGTGAGAATTTTTGTTTTCTTAACATTGAAATGTAATCCATATTGAAGGCTGTGCTCTTTGATCTTCATCAGTAAATATTTTAAGTTTTCTTCACTTTCAGCAAGCAAGGTTGTATCATCTGTATGTCGCAGGTTGTTACTGATACGTCCCCCAATCCTGATGTCATGTTTTTCTTCATATAACCCAGCTTCTTGGATTATTTGCTCAGCATACAGGTTGAATAAGTATGGTGAAAGAATACAACCCTGTTGCACACCTTTCTTAATTTGAAACCATTCAGTGTTCCCATGTTCTGTTCTAACAACTGCCTCTTTGTCCAGGTACAGATTCCTCAGGAGCACAATTAAATGTTCAAGAATACTCATACTTCGCAGTGGTATCCATAGCTTGTCATGATCCACACAATCGAAAGCCTTTGCATAGTCAATAAAGCACAGGTAAACATTTTTCTGATATTCTCTGCTTTTAGCCAAGATCCATTAGACATCAACAATGATACCCCTCTTTCCATTGCCTCTTCTGAATCTGGCTTGAACCGCTGGAAGTTCTCTGTTAATATATGCTTGTAGCCATTTCCATATTGCTTTTAGTAAAACTTTACTTGCATGGGATATCAAAGATCTTGTCAGATGTTTTCTGCATTCCATTGGGTCACCTCTCTTTGGAATGAGCACAAATATGGATCTCTTCTAATCAGTTGGCCAGATAGTTGTCTTCCAAATTTCTTTGCAGAGAAGAGTGAGTGCCTCCTGTGCTGCCTCACTTTCTTGAAAGATTTCAATTTTAATTCCATAAATTCCTGGTGCCTTGTTTCTTGTCAAATCCTTCAATGCACCTTGGACTTCACATTTACACACCAACCACTAAGCCAGTGAGAACAAAATAGAAGAATTCTAACAACTTCTTCAAACTGAAATTGATGAAAAATGCAATCAAGATGTCTTGATCATTACTTGGTGATTGGATTAGAATGCAAAGGCTGGAAACAAAGAAGGATCAGTAGTTGGAAAATATGGTTTTGGTGATAGAAATGAGGCTAGAGATCACATGACAGAATTCTGCAAAGTCAATGATTTGTTCATTTCAAATACCTTGTTTAAACAGCATAAGAAATGACCATACACATGGACGTCACCAGATAGAACACACAGAAATCTAATTGACTACATCTGTGTAAAAAGACGACGGAAAAGCTCTATATTACCTGTCAAAACAAGGCCAGGAGCAGATTGTGGAACAGACCATCATTTGCTCATATGCAAATTCA
>NW_006408584.1:5822357-5823664 GCF_000296735.1 Chrysochloris asiatica
CACATGGTATACTATGCAGGGAATGACAAATTGAAAATAAATGGTGTTGCATTCATTGTCAAAAAGAACATATCCAGATCAGTCATGAGGTACAACACTGTCTGTGATAGAATAATATCCATGCACCTACAGGGAAGCCCAGTTAATACCACTATTATTCAAATTTATGCACCAAACTCTACAGCCAGTGAGGATGAAACAGAAAAATTCGACCAACTTGTTCAATCTGAAATTGATTAAACATGCAATCAAGATGAGCATTAAACATGCTCAGTACTGGTGATTGGAATACAAAGGTTGGAGCAAAGAGGATGGACCAGTAGTTGGAAAATATTGCCTTGGTGATAGAAATGATGCTGAAGAACGAATGATAGATTTCTGCAAGACAAATGATTTGTTTATTTCAGATAACTTTTTTAGACAGCATAACAGATGATTATACACATGGACCTTGCCAGATAGAACATATAGAAATCAAATTGACTACGTTTGTGGAAAGAGAAGATGGAAAAGCTCCATATCTTTAGTGAAAACAAGGCCAGGGGCAGACTGTGGAATAGACCATCAATTACTGATATGCAAATTCAAATTGAAACTAAAGAAAATGAAATTAAGTCCACGATAGCCAAAATATGACCTTGAATTTATCCCACCTGAATTTAGAGATCATCTGAAGAACAGATTTGATGCAGTAAACACTAAAGACTGAAGACCAGAAGAGTTGTGGGATGAAATCAAGAACATCATACGTGAAGAGAGCAAAAAGTCATAAAGAAGACAAGAAAGAAGGAAAAGGTCAAAATGGATGTCAGAAGAGACTCTGAAGCCTGCTCTCCAGCGTAGAGAAGCTAAAGCAAATGGAAGAATTGAGGAGGTCCAAGAGCTGAAGTGAACATTTCAAAGATCACCTTGAGAAGATAAAGCCAAATACTATAATAAAATATGCAAAGATTTGGAATCAGAAAACCAAAAAGGAAGAACACGGTCAGAATTTCTCAAGCTGGAGGAAATGAAGAAAAAATTCAAGCCTCGAATTTCATTATTGAAAGATTCTCTAGGCAAATTATTGAATGATGCAGAATGCATCAAGAGAAGATGGAAAGAATACACAGTCTTTGTACCAAAAAGAAATGGTTAATATTCAACCATTTCAAGAGTTACCATATGATCAAGAGCAAATGATACTCAGGGAGGAAGTTCAAAGTGCATTGAAGGAATTGGCAAAGAACAAGTCACCAGGAATTGATGGAATAAAAATTGAAATCTTTCAAGAAAGTGAGGTGGCACAGGAGGCACTCACTCATCTC
>NW_006408584.1:5824649-5850186 GCF_000296735.1 Chrysochloris asiatica
TAGATTTGTTTTAGAAGAAGTGCATCCAGAGTGCTCCTTGGAGGCCAGGATGGCTAGACTTTATCCCTCATACTTTGGACATATTATCAGGAGGGAACAGTCGCTGGAGAAGGATATCATGCTTGGTAAGATGGAGGGTCAGAGAAAAAGAGGAAGACCCCCAACAAGATGGATTGACCAGGTGGCATCATTGATGACTCAAGTGTGGCAGGGGACATTGTTTTGTTCTGCTGTGCATGGGGTCACTATGAGTTGGTTCCAACTCGATGGCACCTGACAATAACAACATTTTTATTCCTCTTCACTTTCAGGAAGAAAGAGTATATCATCTGCATATCACAGGTTTTAATACTGTGATAAATATACTCTTTAAATTTCTTAAATGACAAAGTTATCTTTTTAAACAAGGAGTGATAGTTAACATGTCTTGATTTATGTACCTCTTAATCTAATAATTTTTAAAATATATTTCTTATATATTAAATTAATCACATTGAACACAATAGTCTAGGGAAACATGCTCTTATTCAAGTAATCAAGGCCTACCGTATCATTAAGAAATATATTTCTGTTCTTATCCTACAGGTTCTATCATCTGGATTGCACATAGCTTTTCACTCCCTTTCTCTATAAACTATTCTGATGATTTTTGTCCCATTGTCTTTTATCCCTTTATAAATTCTACTTTTCTGGCCATTTTGTCACCATATTCTTATCTTTATTAAGTACATGAGTATTAAACATTTGACTTATTGTTCATGGTTTCTGAAAGACTGTCATTAGCGATCATATTTTCTAACATTATTTTTGATCAAGATTCTCTCATTTGTGATGGTGGTGATGTGTGCCTTGGAGTTGGTTCTGACCTATAGCACTCTGCCTAGGGTTTCTGAGGCTATAAATCTTTATAGGGCCAGAAAACCTCATCATTATCCTGCAGAACATCTGATTATTTCAAACTGTTAACCTTGAGGTTAGCAGCCAGACTCACAAACACTATGATACTAGAGCTCCTTTTCTTAAATCATTTTCAATAAAGGTTTTCATATATATATGTGGAGCTCTGGTAGCGTAGTGGTTATGAATCGGGCTGCAAACCGCAAGGTCAGCAATTCAAAACTACCAGCTGCTCCAAGGGAGAAAGATGAGGCTTTCTGCTCCTGTAAAGATTTATAGCCTCAGAGACCCTATCCAGGGTCGCTTTGGGTTGAAACCGTCTTGATGGCACTTAACAACAACAACTAGATAGATAGATAGATAGATAGATAGATAGATAGATAGATAGATATAGATATAGATATATACTGCTTGTCTGTCAATCATTCATATTGTGGTAGCTGGCATGTTGCTGTCATTCTGGAAGCTATGCCACTGGTATTTAAGTACCATCAGGGTCACTCACAGTGGACACGTTTTAGCTGACCTTCCAGATGAAGACAGACTAGGAAGAAGCAGAGATGCACTACTTCTGAATATTTAGTCACTGAGATCCTTATGAATAGCAGTGGAACACTGACACACAAGAATATTGTCAGATATAGTGCCAGAAGATGAGCCCATCAGGATGGTAGGCACACAAAATGAAACAGGGGGAGAGCTGCCTCCTCAAATTAGAGTGACTTTGATTATGCAAATGAAGTAAGCCCTTGAGACCTTCATTTGCTGATGGATCACAACTCAATAATAATAATAAATAATGGTAATGTACAAAGTATGAATCTAGGAAACTTGGAAACTGTCAAAAATTAAATGGAGCACATAAACATTGGTATCCGAGACTGGTGAGGTGAAATGAACTGGTATTGTCCGTTTTGAATCTTATGATTACATGGTTTACTATATCAAAAATGACAAATTGAAGAGGAATGGAGTCATATTCATCATTAAAAAGCATATCAAGATCTGTCCAGAAGGACAACACTGTCTGTGATAAGATAATATCTGTATTCCCACAAGGAAGACCAGAAAATACCCCTATTATTCAAATTTACACATCAACCACTATAGCCAGTAATGATGAAACTGAAGAATTATACCAATTTATTGAGTCTGAAATTGATCAAACATGCAATCAAGATTGCATGGTGATTAGAATACAAAAGTTGCAAACAAAGAGGAAGAATCAGTAGGTAGAAAATATAGTCTTGGTGACAGAAACAATGCTGGAGATCGCATGATAAGAATATTGTAAGACCAATGACTTCGTCATTGCAAATACCTTTTAAAACAACATAAAACCCTACTATACACCTGGACCTCACCAGATATCATATATAGAAATCAATTTGAGTATATCTTTGGAAAGAGACAGTGAAAAGCTTCATATCATCAGCTAAAATAAGACCAGGGGCAGACTGTGGAACAGTCCATCAATTGCTCATAAGCAATATCAGGCTGATGCTGAATAAAATTAAAACAAATCCATGAAAGCCAAAATATGATTTTATACCTATCCCACTTGAATTTAGAGATCATCTGAAGAACAGATTTGATGCATTAGACACTAAAGAAAAATTGTGGAATGACATCAAGAACATCATACAGGAAGAAAGCAAAAGGTCATTCAGAAGACAAGAAAAAAGGACAAGAAAAAAATGGATGTCAGAAGAGAATCTGAAACTTGATATCCAGCA
Organism: Chrysochloris asiatica; assembly: GCF_000296735.1. Taxonomy (NCBI): domain Eukaryota; kingdom Metazoa; phylum Chordata; class Mammalia; order Afrosoricida; family Chrysochloridae; genus Chrysochloris; species Chrysochloris asiatica. The sequence continues at coordinate 5,827,283 of NW_006408584.1, forward strand.
TAGAGATGCTCAAACAAATGGAAGAAGTGAGGAGGTATACGAGCTGAACAGAAATTGTCAAAGGTCAGTTCGAGAAGACAAAGTCAAATATTATAATAAAATGTGTAAAGACCTGGAGTTAGAAAACAAAAAGGGAATACTCTCAGCATTTCTTAAGCTGATGAAAGTAACAAAAAAAAATTAAGGCTTGGTTTGCAGTATTGAAGGATTCTATGGGAAAAACATTGAATGATGCAGAAAGCATAAAAAGAAAATGGAATGAATACACAGAGACACCATATCAAAAAGAAATGGTCAGTATTTAACCATTTCAAGAGGCAGCATATTATCAAGATCTTATTGCACTGGGCAAATCTGCTGCACAAGAACTTTTTAAAGTGTTGAAGAGCAAAGACGTCAGCTTGAGGACTAAGGTGCGCCTGACCCAAGCCATGGTATTTTCAATAACCTACTATGCATGCGAAAGCTGGACAGTGAATAAGGAAGACCGTAGAAGAATTGATGCCTTTGAATTATGGTGTTGGAGGAAAATACTAAAAGTGCCATGGACTGCCAAAAGAACCAACAGATCTGTTTTGGTAGAAGTGCAGTCAGAGTGCTCCTTAGAGGTCAAGATGGCCAAACTTCATCTCTCATACTTTGCACATATTGTCAGGAGGGACCAGTCGCTGGAGAAGGAAATCGTGTTTGGTAAGGTAGAGGGTCAGAGAAAAAGAGGCAGACTCCCAATGAGATGAATTAGCCAAGTGGCAGCATCGATGGACTCAAGCGTGGCAACAGTGGTGAGGTTGGCCCAGGACCGGGCAGTGTTTCATGCTGCTGTGCATAAAGTCACTATGGATCAGTACCAACTCAATGACACCTAACAACAACAGCAATGATCCTGAAAGAAGTCCAAGGTGCATTGAAGTCATTGGCAAAGAACAAGGAACTGGGGATAGATGGAATGCAAATTGAAATCTTTCAACAAACTTATGTAGCACTGCAGGCACTAACTCATCTATACCAAGAAATTTGGAAGACAACTACTGGTCCAACTGACTGGAAGAGATCTGTATTTGTTTCCATTCCAAAGAGAGGTGACCCAATAGAATGTGGAAATGATCAGACAATATCAATGATATCCCAAAAGAGTCAAATTCTACTAAAGATAATACAAAAATAGCTGCAACCAGACATTAAAAGACCTTCCAGAGGTTCAAGCTAGAATCAGAAGAGGATATGAAATGATGGCTATCATTGCCAGTGGATCTTGGCTGAAAGCAGAAAATACCAGAAAGATGTTTACTTGTACTTTATTTACTATGCAAAGGCTTGCAATTGTGTGGATCATGACAAGCTGTAGACAGTAATTAAAAGAATGAATATTCCAGAACACTTAATTGTGCTCATACTTATTCAATCTGTATGCTGAGCAAATAATCTGAGAAGCTGACTGTGAAGAAAAATGTGGCATCACAACTGGAGGAAGACTCAGGACTTTAGGAAGGATGCTTAAGCACCTCAAAATGAGGTTTTTGCAGAGTGTCAACAATGTGCACAGAAGTGTGCAGCTGTGCATTGTCATGTAAGATCACAAGGTCCTTGGGAAGTTGTCCTCTTTGTTTACTCTGTAGTTTAGGCTTCAGATCTTCAGTAAGCATTTCACTGTAATGAGCACTGTTGGTTGTTGAACATTTTTCCTGATACTTTTCCAATATTGACCGCTGAGAAACCTATAAATCTATAAGCATCAATTTTCCGGGTGATGGCTGACTTTTTAACTTTTTTGTAGTCAACAGTTGAGGATGTTTCTATTCCATTCTCTGCCATTTATTCTCAGGCTTACCGTGTTGAATCCATGTCTCATCACAATAATGATTTTATTAAAGAAATTTTATCTTCATTTGAGTATCAGTCCAAATGTTGTGAGTACATGTCCAAAAGCTTCGTTTAAACTCTCCCACTAGTTATTATGTTATTCACCTTGCACAAACTTTATTTTTTTAAAAGCTTTTACTGTGAATTGAGTGGTAATTTACATGGGAGAACATCAATTTTACACTCAATCAATCATATTTTGCTTCATTGAAATGATTTTAAACCCTCCATGCACCATTGGTTAATAGTATATGCCTCTATTCACTCTTTATTTCTTTTTTTATGTACAGAAAATCATGCAGAAATCTATAATTATTTAAACAATCAAAAGGAACATTTTGCAAGCCATCCTCCTGACTGCCAGCACAAAGTCTTTCTCTTTCCATGAGTCTAGAGTCCTCAGTTGCTTTATCTCTCTAAGCCATCACTTCTGCCTCCATCTCTGGTGTCACTGCTTCTTTAGTTAGGATCCCATGGTCTGCTCATGTTCTTCTCTGATGGTCCTAGGGTCCTCTGTTCTTGGAATGTATGATTAATTACCCCGTCCTTTTTTGTTACACAACTTCTACATTTACAATTGTGACCATCACAATTAGTCATGATAACAATTACTCACTATTGAATCATAAGTCTCTTATGCCCATTTCCTTTCACCAGACCAATCTAGACAAGATGAAAACTATTCAGTGGGGATTCTCCCTTTCCCTGCACACTCTAAGACTAAACTCCTTCTTGAAAACTTGTGAGAGAGCTACTTAGTGCTTTTATATCCCAACATCCACCTCCATTTTAGGTAGCCAATGTCTAAATTATTCATCCCTATGTAGCCTGTGTACTGCAGGGATAGGCTTGATCCTGGTAAGAAGACTGCTTTCCTTTCAGTTGGTATTTTGAGTTACTACATCCATAAGTATAAGTCAAGGTCACCCAATTGTAGTAATTTACACTTGCTTCCTGTATCAAACTTCTTTTTCTTCCTCTAGTCCAATTCTGATCATCAAGCCATCCAAGATAGGTTAAATGGGTACAATCTTCAAGTTTAGGTGTTCTTGTGCACCTCCCACTTTATATCATCTGGTCACTTCAGTCTCATCTCTAGTTCATCGTGGCTAGGTCAGTGTTCATTGACTCAGGAGTTCCCAAGTCTCCCCAAACTTCAGACCAGCCAGGCTTTCCTCTTTTCTCTCTGATTTCAAGGTCGACAGGAATCTATGGAACGTGGTCAAACTCAGTCTATGTTTTCATTACTGCATTGCCCCCTCTTCCACTCACAGGTAGAACAATGTGGTTACCAGTAAACTTACATGCCTACTTGTGTGTTCCCTTTGAGTTTCAGTATTGGAAGGAGATTTGTCCTAAAGGGACTTGATTTTTTGCCTTGATGTTCCCAGGTGAACAGCTTGCTTGTTCTTATAATAACCAAACAATCTTCTCTTTTTATTTTATTTTCCTTGCTGTTTTTTTCTTTCTCACAGAAACTTTTTAATAGCCAAGTCTGTCTTGCATTAGTTCATAGGCAGATCCATGGCTGATTTTCAAATGATTTGCCACATAATCCAAGGTCATTCATATATTTGACAGAATCATTTCACATGCATGCTCAGTGTTATCATCAGCCATGAACATGGAAAGGTGTTTTAATAAAATTGTAGTGCAGATCATTTTTGACTCATCTAATTTATTTCTGAAAATTTGTGGGGAAAATCCATTATTTTTAAATTTCATTTTTGTTTTGCCAACTTTTTAAAGTTTCCATGTGCATGCTGTGAAGTGTCATTGAGTTGATTTCGACTCATAGAGACCCTGTATAGGGTTTCCAAGGAGTAGCTGGTGAGCTTGAACCACATACCTTGTAGTTCAAACTGACTTTGCAGTCCAGCACATTAACCCACAGCACCACACCAGAATCCCATCTGTATATACATGTATATCTATAATGGGGCTTTAAAAAGGTTGTGGAAAAGTCTATTCTTTTTTTAATTCAATTACTCCAAGAACTTTTTGAAGCCTTCTCATGTACGTGTACGTGTTTCATACACATGTATACACAAAGTGACTTCAATAAATTCGTGGAAAAATGGTGTGTACATATCCACAAAGATAAGTTAAAAAGGTTTGCTACTAGGTTGCAGTTCATAAATGCATTGGTTAATTAGAAACAAAATGCATCTGAACACGCCTCTGTGATCAGTGAATGAGTAAACACAAGTTCTTTCAGTATTATATTGTAGTATTGTTAAGCTGTCTTATAAAAACAACAGTACATTTTGTGCAATGGATAAAAGTGGTTTTGAGGTCAGGGCTAATATCAAAATCATTGAAGATTTGCAACAAGTTTACAAGAATGTTGAACTGCATCAAACCATAGTTTTTAGATGGATTTTTTGGAAGGTGGGGAAGAACTGGAAGTTAAGCCAAGAGAGGGAAAACAATCAACATTGACAAATGAAGACCAAGAGGCAGTTGTTTGAACAGAACAAAGGAACGTGGAATGGTTTAACATTAGGAAGGGTATGTGCCAGAGTTGTGTTCTTTCACCATCCTTATTCAATCTGTATGCTGAAAAATAATTCGAGAAGTTGAGTTATATGAAGAAAAATGGGGCACTCAAAATACTACTGTGGAAGAGTAGTTTCCTCAAACTAGAGTTTACTGTGATGATACAAATGGAGTAAAGTTGTTGAGATCTTTATTTGCTGCTGGGGCATAATGCAAAATGAGGAGAAACAGCTACAAACATCCATTAGTAATGGGAGCATGGGATGTACGATGAATGAACCTAGGACAATTGGAAGTTGTCAAAACTGAAATGGAACGCATAAACATCGATATCCTAGGTATTAGTGAGCTGAAATGGGCTGGTACTGGCTATTTTGAATTTGGCAATCACAATTACAAACTGAAGATGAATGACATTACATTCATCATCAAAAAAGAACATTTCAGAATCTAGCTTAAAGTATAATGCTGTCTGTGTTCAGATAATATACATATCATATAAAATAGACCAGTTAATACCTAAATTATTCAAATTTATGGACAAACTACTAAAGTAAGTGATGATGAAACTGAAGAATTCTAACAACCTCTTCAGTCTGATATTTATCAAACATGTAATTAAGATATATTGATAATTACTGGTGATTGGAATGCAGATGTTGGAAACAAAGAGCAAGGATTAGTAGTTGGAAAATATGGCCTTAATGGTAGAAATTATGCTGGATATTGCATGTTGGAATTTTGCAAGACCAATTACTTATTCATTTCCACTGCCTTTTGTAAACAACATAAATGACAATTATACACATAGATGTTACCGGAAGGAACACAGAGAAATCTAACTGATTACATATGTGGAAAGAGAAAGTGGAAAAGATCCACATTATCAGCTAAAATAAGGTCAGGGGCAAACTGTTGAAAAGATTATAAATTACTCATAAGCAAGTTAAGTCTGAACCTGAAGAAAATTAAAACAAGTCCATGCCAGTCAAAATATAACCTAGAACATATACCACCTGAATTTAGAGCTCATTTCAAGAACAGATTTGATGCATCAAATACCAATGACCAAAGAAAGACCAAAAGAGTTTTGAAATGACTTCAAGAACATCATGCGAGAAGAAAGCAAAAGGTCATTAAGAAGGTAAGAGTGAAGGAAAAGACCAAAATGAGTGTCATTAGAGCCCCTGAAACTTTCTCTCCAGCATAGAGAAGCTAAAGCAAATGGAAGAAATGAGGAGTTAAAAGAGATTAACAGAATGTTTCAAAGGTCATTATAAGACAAAGTCAAATATCATAATGAAATGTGCAAAGATCTGGAGTTAGAAAAAGAAAAGTGAAGAACACGCTAAGCATTTCTCAAAGAATGCTGAAAGAACAGAGGAAAAACTTCAAGCTTCAACTTCAATATTGAAGGATTCTCTGGGCAAAATATGAAATGATTCAGAAAGCATCCAAAGAAAAGGTAAGGAATATACTGCATTAAAAAGAAATGATCCATGTTCAACCATTTCAAAAGGTAACATATGATAAAGAGCCAATGATACTGAAAGATTTAAGTTCAAAATACATTGAATGCATTGGCAAAAGACAAGGCTCAGGGAATTATTGGAATACAAATGAAAATCTTAAAACAAACAACAAACTGATGTAGCACTGGAGGAACTCACTCTACTATACCAAGAAATTTGGAAAAAAGCTACCTGGCCAACTGATTGGAAGAGATTCATGTTTGTGCCCATTCCAAAGAGAATGGAATATAACCAAACGGAATGTGGAAATCATAGTACAATACCATTAATATCACGTGCAAGTAAAGTTTTGTTGATGACAATGCAAAAGCAACTGCAACAGTACGTTGATGAAGAATTGCTAGAAGTTCATGACAGAATCAGATGATGACTTCTAATGAGGGATCTCATTGCTCATGTTAGATGGATCCTGGCTATAAGCAGAGAATACCAGAAATATGTTTATTTGTGTATTATTGACTATGTAAAGGCGTTAAGTTAGCAGTCTGACTTACTTAAAACATTTACTGATGAAGATCAAAGAGCACAGCCTTCGGTATGGATTATATCTCAATGTCAAGAAAACAAAAATTCTCACCACTGTACCAATAAACAACATTCTTATCAATGGAGAAAAGATTGAAGTTGTCAAGGACTTCATTCTTCTTGGATCAACTATCAACACTCACGGAAGCAGCAGTCAAGACACCAGACGACGTATTGCATTAGACAAATCTGCTGCACAGGAACTTTTTAAAGTGTTGAAGAGCAAAGGTGTCAGCTTGAGGACTAAGGTGTACCTGACCCAAGCCATGGTATTTTCAATAACCTCATATGGATGCAAAAGCTGGACAGTGAATAAGGAAGATCATAGAAGAATTGATACCTTTGAGTTGTGGTGTTGGAGGAGGATACTAAAAGTGCCATGGCTGCAAAAAGAAACAATAGATCTGTTTTGGAAGAAGTGCTCATTAAAGGCCAATATGGCCAAACTTTGTCTCTCATACGTTGCACATATTGTCAGGAGGGAACAGTCGCTGGAGAAGGATATCATACTTGGTAAGATGGAGGGTCGGAGAAACCGAGGAAGACCCCCAATGAGATGGATTGGCCAGGTGGCAGCATTGATGGACCCAAGTGTGGCAACAGTAGTGAGGTTGGCCCAGGATCGGACATTGTTTCATTCTGCGGTGCATGGGGTCACTATGAGTTGATTCCGACTCGATGGCACCTAACAACAACAAAGGCTTTCAACTGTGAAGATCATGACAAGCTATGGAAAACACTGCAGAGAATTAGTATTCTTGAATACTTTATCGTACTCATGAGGAACCTGTCCCTAGACCAAGAGGTAGTCATGTGAACAAAACAAGGGGACACTTAACAATTTAAATCCAGAAATATATGTGCCAGGGTTGTATTCTTTAACCATACTTTTTCAAATCTATGCTAAACAAATATTCTGAGACGTTGGATTATATGAAGAACCACATGGCATCAGAATTGAAGGAAGGCTCCTTATTATCCTGTGATATGCAGTTAATACAACATTGTTGCTGAAAGTGAAGAGGACTTAAAACACTTATTGATGAAGATTAAAGACTACAGCCTTTGGCATGAGTTGCACCTCAGTGTAAAGAAAACAAAAATCCTCACAATAAGTAACATCATGCTAAATGGAGAAAATATTGAAATTGTTAAAAACTTCATTTTGTTTTGATCCATCATCAACACTCCTGGAAGAAGACATCAAGAAATTGAATGACATATGGTATTATGTAAATCTGTTGCACAAGGCCTCTTTAGAGTGCTCAAGAGCAAAAATATCAGTTTGAGGACTAAGGTGCACCTGACTGAAGCCATAGTATTTTCAGTGAAAACTTGACAATGACTAAGGAAGACCATAGAATAATTCATGCATTTGACCTATGGTTTTGGAGAAGAAGAATAAAGTACCATTGACTTCCAGAAGAACAAACAAATCTGTGTTGAAATAAGTACAAACAGAATCATCCTTAGAAACCAAGATCACCAGATTTCATCTTTTATACTCCAAACATGTTATCAGAAGGAACCAATTGCTGGAGAAGGACATCATGCTTGGTAAAGTGGCAGGACAAAGAAAATGTGGGAGTCTCCCAAAGAGATGGATTGGCACAGTGACAGCAACGCTCAATCATAACAGCAACTGTGAGGATGGCACAGGCAGTGTTTTGTTCTGCTGTATATATGATCACTACGGGCTTGAGCGAGCTCAATGTCACATAACAAATAAAAAATGCACAAATATATTATGTATGCAATATACATATTTTAGACTTAATAAATGCATTATTGTATATTTATATATGTATGTTGTTGTTGGGTTTCCAAGGAGCAACTGGTGAGTTTGAACCATCGACCTTGTGGTTCAAACCGACCTTGTGGTCCAGTGCTTTATCCTACATTGCCACACCAGGACTCCCAATGCAAATAAGGTATACAGGTCTCTTAAGGCTGGGATCCATTAGTTTTGCCCTCCAGCTAGATTTAAAAGCAGCCATGTCAGAAGCAGGGAGGGAAGATCCCAGGACTATCAAGAAGGAAGAGCATGAGTGACAAGTGAGATCCCTAACTAGAGTAACAACATCTGCAGAGGTGAAGACAGAGGCAATGGAAAGAGGCAATGGTAAAGGTGTCAGAAAATGCAGTGGCATGAAGAGACAGAGCAGCTTCGGGCTCTAGGCCTGAATGCTTATGGACAGAAAACTGGTGTGAAGAATGTGCCCTTCGGACAGCCACAGACTGGTTAAAAGAACTTTGTAACACAAGCTATAACAGAGCAGTGTGAGTGAGTGAGGCATGCCTGAAAAATTTGAGACAAGAGGCAGTCCTGACTGGAGAACTGCTGTACCCTGAATTGGTTTTGACCATGAATTGTTCGCTGATGACTTCACTAATAAACCCCATAACATGAGTATTGTTATGACTTGTGTGTGGCCATTAAAATAGATTATCAAACCCAGATATGAAGCAGAGTGATGTGGAAGTCAGAATAGGGTAAAGAAGGTTGTAGATGCTTGTCTGACCTCTGTTTCAAAATCGGCCTTGGGCTGATTTTGAGTTTGATTCTCTTTCCCCCTTGTGAAGCCAAGAGGATAGTCAGATATGGTTTCCACATGATTTTTTCATATAGAAGTCCTGGTGTGGCACAGTGGGCTAATGCGTCAGACTGCAAAGTCAGTTGAACTGCAAGGTCGGTGATTGAGCTCACCAGTTGCTCCTTGGAAACCCTATACAGGGTTGTTATGGGTCAAAATAGACTCAGTGGCATTTAACAACAATATACATGTATAGCCTTGTGACTTTTATTTGCTTTGTTCTCTTCTCTGATTTTTAAACCTATACAGGAAGTCCCTGGGTTATAAATGAGATTCATTCTTATCTGTATCTTTAAGAATTTGTAAGTCTATTGGAACTGGTGTATGTGGTTCTTATTTAGTCTTACTTTACTAGTGGTGGTTGTTGTGAACAGTCTATCTAATTTCTACTTCAACAGTGACCCACAGAAGTAAAATATTCTAAAGTTGAACTCATCATTTTATCTACTCAAACCCGATACTAGATTTGACGACATAAGGAACTCACTTCCTGGAGATCAACTGGCAAGCAGTTTGCTCTTGGCATTTCTTTCATGAGAAATTAGTATTTCTTTCATGAGATCATCTGATTCTGGGCTGGCAGAATGAGAATGATACTGACATATTGGTTTAGGTTGATTCTCCATAATATTTGACATTAGGTTGAGTTCAACAATCCATCACTGACACTTGAGTTTATGTTTCATGTGTGTAGACCTGTGAATTGTTTATCCTCCATTAGATTTCGACTCTGGTGCTGCCTCTGATCTACAGCACTTTGCATGTTGTTAAGTTCCATAGAGTCAGGTTCTGAGGCTTTAAATCTTTCTGGGATACAAAGCTTCATCTTTCTTCTATGGGCAGCTGGTGGGCTTGAACTGCTGACCTTGTTGTTCACAGTCCAGTAATTATTCTAAAGAGCCACCACATTCCTACGGTGTGTATATGAGCAGTAAATGCCTTTTATCTTGTACACTAAGAGCTGCTTGCATTCAGAGAGATCACTACATTTCCTCTTTAGGTAGTCACAAAGGTTGGTTGTTTTTATCTCTTCTGAGGAAATCTGCACAATTTTTTAAAAAGTCAGTGGGATCCTTTCAATGTGATGGTGTGCCTATTGTCTCAACCTCATACATGCGGAATGTGGGATAGGCATTCTTTGCACAAATGACACAGCTTTTCTTGCTCTTGCTTCTCAACTATCATCCCCACTGGTGGTGGTAGATGTAAGTCAAGGCAAAGCTCAGCTTTGAAAGGGGTTACATTTTAAGAATATAATGATTACAAACTAATGAGTTTAGGAGAATACATGGTTAAAATATTAGTCTCCTATTTTTTGACATGAACTTCTGGTGTGGCCTTGTGGATCAGCACTGGATTGTGAACTACAAGGTCGGTAGTTCAAACTCACCAGCTGTTCCTCAGAAACACTATATAGTGTTGCTGAGTTGTAATCTACTTGATGGCATTTGACAACAACAACATTTTTTATGTAAATGTCAATTTTAATTTGATCATAAATATAATTATTGTCACAGTATGTTATACTTCATATATTTGTGGAAATGTAACAGTATGGAAGCACGGTAACATCTTTTGAGAGTCATTGGAAGCTGGTATACACAGGCATCAGGATAGATGATGCATTATCATGATTAATGATGTGACTAGCATTAAATATATGTTATAAGGAAACTGCATAAAAACTGTTGCTTCTATGCAAACAGAATTTAAAGAGCCATGATATTATAATAACAGTTGCCATCTTGTCCTCACAGTAGGGGCTATATTATTTGTCAGAAGCGACACATTTGGCAATACAGAACACAGAGAAATGATTCTTAGACTTGACAGGAAAGGATAGAAATAGAACCCAGGAAAGTTAAAGAGACTGCCTGTTCACTGACTGGAAAAGAAACATATACTAAGCATCTCTCTTCCAGATATTATTCCAGATTAAACATTTACACGGGTCTATGAATTTTTATTATATATTCACTATATATTTTTAAATTTTATTTACTTTGTTGTTGAGCATAAACAATGCCTAATATATACCAATCCATTAGTCTCTGCATGTACACTGTTTATGTTCTTTGTACAATCCTTCTCACCTTCCTTTTCTTATTGATTTGTTTGTTTTTTTCTTACTCGTTGACATGAAAATACTTTTTCTTAAGGTTTGTATCTAATCTTTAGAGTTGTTGTTGTTAATTTGATCCTAAAGTTGTTGTTGTTAGGTACCATCAAGTACGTTCCTACTCACAGCAACTCTATGTGCAACAGAATGAAACACTGTCTGGCCCTGGGCCATCCTCACAAGTGTGGTCATGTTTTAGACTATTATTGTTGCCACTGTTTCAATCCAATTTGTTTGGGGTCTTTTTCTTTTTCACTAACTCTGAGCTTTTCCAAACATGGAGTCCTTCTCCAGAGACTGATCACTTCTGATATTATGTCCAAAGTTGTAGTGGTATTTATGTGCCATGGAGTCTGTTAAAACTCATAGTGACCCTGTATAGGGTTTCCAAGGCTGTAAGTCTTTAAGGGAGCAGAAAGCCTCATATTTCTCTTGTGGAACTGCTGGTAGTTTCAAAGTACTGACGTTGAGGTTAACAGCCCGACTGGGGTTAACCACTAAGCTCCCAGAGCTACTTTATGTCCAAAGTAGCAGAGATCAAATCTCATTGTCCTTGTTTCTAAGGTACAGTCTGACCATACTTTATTATTATTATTATTATTATTATTATTATTAACTCAGTGATAGTTTACATGGGAGAACATGGGCTTCACACCATTGTTTCATTGCAATGATTACAATCTGCTCCGTGCATCATCATTCAACAGTATTTGCTTCCATTTCCTCTGTTTTTTGTTTTTTTTTCCTGGGCGGGTGGTGGTGGTGGTAAGATGTACACAGAGACACTCAGGACTACATACTAATTTAATTAACCAAAGGGCACATTCTGCAAGTCTGCCTCATGGCTGCCAACACCAGTATCCCTCTCTCCATGTCCTCATCTCTGCCTCCATCTCTGGTGTTGTTGCTTCTCTGGAGAGAGTCAACCTTCCTCTTGTACTCTTCTCCCTTGATGGTCCTAGGGTCTTCTGTTTCTGTACTGTAAGATTAATTACTCCCCCCTTTTTGTTACAAAACTTCTACCTTTATAATTGTGACCATTGCAATTAGTCATGATAACAATTATTCACTATTGAAGCATAAGAATCTTATCCCCATCTCTTTTACCAGACCTGTCTAGACAAGATGAAAACTATTCAGTGGGGACTCTATCTTTCCCTACACACTCTTAAACTAAAATCCCACTCAGAAACTTGTAAGCCTGTCACTTCATGCCTTTATCACCCTCTCATTTTAGGTAGTCAATGTCTAAGTTACCTTTCTCTAACTATCCTGTATATAGAGGGGATAGGATTGATACTTGATCTGAAGACTCCATCCCTCTCTATTGGTATTTTGAGCTACTAAATCCATGAGTGGAGTCCTAGTGTGGCACTGTGGGCTAATGTGTCAGATTGCAAAGTCATTTGAACTGCAAATTCAAGTTTGTACATTCCATATTTAGATTATTAATGGATGCTTACAACTGTTATTCTTCATTTTGAGTTGCGTCCCATCAATAAATTAAGGTCCTGAAGGCTTTACTCCATTCACTCATCTAGATCAGCTCTGTTTTCAGGATGCAGCACTTTCCCAGTCACAGTGTGAATGCCTTATAACCTGAGGGGCTTATCTTCTGACACTATAACTGACAGTATTCTTGTGCTCTAAAATATGTCTCAATATATAATATTCTGGTGCTGACAATGTTCCTCTGCTATTTATAAAGTTTTCAGTGACTAAATTTTCAGGTGTAGTTCATCTTTCCTTCTTCCTAGTCTGTTGTCTTCTGGAAGCTCAGCTGAAACCTGTCCATCATGGGTGATCCTACTAGTATTTAAAATACCTGTGGCATAGCTTCCCAAAATACAACACACAATCCACCACAATATGACAAACTGATAGACGAGTAGTGAATCCTAGGAATTAGGGAGCCAAAACCAAGCATATGGCTTGCTATGCTGGGAACGACAACCTAAAGAAAAATGCCATCATATTAATTGTCAAAAAGAACATTTCAAGATTTGTCTTGAAGTCCAATGCTGTCTGTGATAGGATAATAGTTCATGCTCACCAGCTACTCTTCAGATGCCCTATGCTGTTGTTGTTAAGTGCCATTGAGTCGATCCTGACCCATAGTGACCCTGTATAGGGTTTTTAAGGAGCAGCTGGTGAGCTTGAACTGCTGACTTTGCAGTTCAAATGACTTCGAAGTCTGATGCATTAGCCCACAGTGCCACACCAGGACTCCTCTATACAGGGCTGCTATGAGTTGGAACTGACTCGATGGCACTTATCAAAAACAACAACAAGGAAAACCAGTTCATATGACAATTATTCAAATTAATGCACTAATCACAAAAGCCAGAAATGCTGACATTGAAAAATTCTAGCAACTTCCTCAATCTGAAGCTGATCAAACATGAAAACCAAGATGCATTGGTAATTACTGGTGATTTGAGTATGAATGTTGGAGACAACAGTGCCATACCAGGATTCATTAGCAGATTAATATTGAGACTTATATCTTTATCTTTATATTATATCTTTATCAAATATTCTGTAAGATTTAAAAGAATATTAATGTAAATTTGGTTATTTTAAATTGTATAAACCAATACATAATGTGGTATGAATACTTACATCTGGGAAAGATTTTTTAATGGCTCAGATTTTACATATAAATTCTAGTTGGTTTGCACTAAAGTCAGTTATTAATTTTAGAGTCAAGTTTTATCAACTCAAATTTTCCCAAAACTTTACTTCCATAAATGACACTAATATCCTCCATGGTAAAAATCTCAAAGTGTGATTTTTCTGTAAAAATAATAGCATTTAGTGCTTAGGATATCATTGGGAAAGCAAAATATTCTCTCCTCTAAAAGAAATTAAATGTTAACAATAAAATAAGGATTTAAACTGTAGGTTATAACTAGATAAATCGGTATATTGAGACGTTTAAATAGGAATTTAACAGATTTCACTACAAACAGAATTATTGAACCTGTCAATAAAAAATAACTACACTAGTCTTAAATCTTTTACGATAAACTACTGTTTAAGTTCTGTGTGGGAAATGTAGAATATAAATGGAAATCATATTTGAAAACAAGAATCTTTTATATATACACACAAAAAATGTATGTCCAAATGTGATAAATGTGTTTAATGAGACCATAGATCTTATAAACAAACTTCTAAAGTGCACTTTTCAGATTTCATTATAGTTTAGAAAAGTGTATATAGACATTGAACTTTGCTATCAATCATCATTTTTACATCTTTAAAAATATACTAACATTATCAGTTACATAAAAAAACAAAAGTGTGAACTGAAATCCCATGAGCGTTTAGCCTGCATAGGTAACTTAGAAAATATAAGAGTGTTATTGTGAACTGATTCTCAAATATGTTCTGATGATCTTTTCCAGGATGAGATATATGTAGAGGTGTTTTAAGCTTTTAAAAGTAAATCTACTTCAAAATGTAGACATGGTCCAAAAGAAGTTATGACTTCTATAAACAAACAAATCCACAAAAATCCCCCTTATTTATCGTTTTTAGAAAAATACTCTCTCTTCCTTTATTTATACACACATATATGTATGTGTATTGTTGTTAAGTGCTGTATATGTATGTGTATTGTTGTTAAGTGCTGTCAAGTTGGTTCCGACCCATAGTAACTCTGTATAGGGTTTCCAAGGAGAGGCTGGTGAACTTGAACCATGGACCTTGTGGTTCAAGCCGACTTTGCAGTCCAGCACAGTCACCCACAGCACCACATTAGGACTCCCAAACATGAATGAGAGGGCTTTAAAAAGTTCATGGGAACATGAAATTTCACCACAAACGTTTTGAAACTTCCTCATACAGAAGCTAGGTAAGTAGGAGTCAGACAGTGATATTAGGGACAGGAGTTACTGATTTTTTCTATGGTGGCATTCCAGAGAGTCCTTCATGAAATAAAAAATCAAGTCATGAAATGATGCAAGTAATAACCTAGCAGCTAGAATTAAAAGGATACAAGTATGGAAGTAGGATATGTCACACTTTCACAAGAACCAATTAGATCAGTGTGACTAGAATAGTTTAACAAAGGAAGAGAGAAATCAGAGTTGAGATTAATTATAGTGGTAGGCAGGGACCTGACCATAATAAAGAATTGAGGTAATACTTTCCCCCCTAAGTGTTATTCAGACTTTTTCGAAGATTATAAGCATGAAAATACATTTACCTATGTGGCGCTGTAGGATAAACACTTGACAACAAGGTTGGTTTGAACTGCAAGGTCAGTGTTTCAAACTCTCCATTTGCTCCTTGGAAACCATATACTGGGTTGTTATGGGTCCAAACCGACTGGACAGGACTTGACAACAACAAACAACAACAATTTAACTCTATGAAAAAATAATACTACAATGTGGATAAAGATCATGGGTCTGAGGAGGAAAGCATAAAAGGAAGGATATAAATAAATAAGTTCTTAAAGTAATCCAAGTACAATAAATTGAGACAAAGTGGCCAGAGGTAGAGAGAAAATGTTGCATAACATATCTAAATATATATAATATAATGGACAGACTTTTGAAGATGTGGTGTGAGAGAAAGATTTATCTAGTATATAGTCTGAACTGATTTGTCAATTGTGGTTCCACTTAGTTAAATACGAAATTCTAGGAAATAAATAGAATTGGAGTGCATGGTAATAATCAACTTTAAGCACATTTGAGATACCTATTAGTATTCAAGTGGAAACAATTAATGTGTAGGAACACCTGGAGAAACTATTGGAGAAAAGACAGTTATTTACTAATAATCAGCAAATCAATGACATTTAAAGCCATAGTGCATGATGAAATGGTATAAAACAAACAAGCAAAAATTAATGCAGAAAAAAAATGGAATCATCTGAGGAATCTAAAACTGATGTTAAGTAAAAGAAGGAAAAGTTTCTGAAATCATAGCTTACAACTTATGTGGACATAGGATAAGTGTCATAACTTTAGCTTCAGCTCATCATCTGTGAAATGATATTTTACTTTCATAGGACTATTTTATTAGCTATTTGCAAATAACTAAGCATTGTATGTGTTTAATAATAAATCTTTTTTTGCTTAACAATTTACACTAAATCAGTTCTTGACAACTACAGTTCTTGTTTGTAGCAGCTTTAAAAGATTTCAAATAATTTGTAAAAAATTAGTTATAATGTTCCCCTAATTATCGTATCTCTTGGTAATGCAGATGTTCTTAGGTCATTGATTCAGTAATTGCCCCTACTTTAATTAAGATGACAGTTCACTAAAAAAAAAAAACTGATAAAATCTCAAAGGACAGTCATTGTTCTGGACCATTCTTTCAAAGAATTTGACTTTAGAATTAGATTGAGAAGTAAATTTCCTTAGCTTAGTAACTTGTTAAATTATTAGCTATCCCCACACCACCAAATCAGTGTACCAATGTTTAGCCTTATAGCATGTCCCCAAATTCATTTATAATATCATCCTTTTACCTCTAGCAGTATTCAAATTTGACAAAAACTACCCATTTATTTGGGAATGCTTTTATTTCTGAAAAGTTGAGGGACAAATATGCAATTAAGTCCCAGGAAAGGATCTAGACATTTCATATATGTAGTTGTTTTTCAGTGCCATGGAATCAGTTTAGACACATAGCAAACTTATACAAGGTTTCTGAGGAATGGCTGGTGGGTTTGAATGACCGATCTCGAGGCTAGCAGTCCAGTGCTGCTTATCTTATATCGCCACATCAGGATATAGTCTACACAAAAATCAGACAAATAATAATAGTTTACCTGGTAGCGTAGTGGTTACGAATCGGGCTGCGAACCTTAAGGTCAGCGGTTCGAAACTACCAGCCGCTCCGCGGGAGAAAGATGAGGCTTTCTACTCCCGTAAAGATTTACACCCTCGGAAACCCTGTACAGGGTCGCTATGGGTCGGACCCGACTCGATGGCACTTAACAACAACAACAACAACAATATTTAATTGTAATGCAACATTTACAGCATAACCCTATACAGGTCACTATGAGTCAGAACCAACTTGATGGCACTTACCAACAACAATAAAACAATTTTATCAAGTGAATTTTAAAATAAGACTGACAATTCATTTAAATCCTCCTTTTCATCTCCCTGATCACTAATCCCTAGCTTCAGAGGTAATCACTAATTTGAATCTCATTACATATATAAAAATTATAAAACAGCCAAAACTAATTTGCAAAATTAGTGGAAAACAAAAAACAAAAATACTCATTTTAACTTTGTTAGACCATTAACTAAATTAATTACAAAGTAGATTAACTTTCCAATTAATAGACAAAGTTTATAAAATGGATATACTTTGTACTGGTAACACATTTTAAACATGATTATAAGGGAGAGTTTATGTCATAGAAAAATGGTACTATAAAAATAATAAGTTGAAAATGTTATGACAATAATTTTATGAGAAAATGTAGACTTTCAGACAAAAAAGATACCTACATACAAAAAAAAAAAAAAAATACTATATAAAGAATCAATTTAACAGAAATATAAGTACGCATGTCCCTAGCAAATTAGTTTCAAAAATATAAACTAAAACTTCATGAGAAAAGAAAGATAAATCTAAAAATGTCATTGTAGAGACTTCCGGTTTGGGGGAAGGGAAAGCAAAGACAGACAATAAAAACTCCTCTGTCGAATCCCCAAAAAGAGCAGAAAAAGAACAGTCTGCAGAAAAACTGTGGAGCTTTGAATTTTGTTTAAGTTGCCTAACACCAGTTCCCTGCACCCATTGAGAAGAAATCTGAAGGTGGAAGCAAAATACAGTGATTTCTGAATTGATCCACCTGCTATGACCAGCAGCCGGAAGTCCTCAGGACAGAAGGCGGAGCCACAGCCAAGCAGAGTCAGTGACCCAGTGCTAGAAATCACAGAGCAGCGCCCCTAAAGGGAGAGGTGTGGTGGATTTTTCATCTTTCATTTTTTATGTTTATCTACTCTTCTTGACCATCGCGCCATTACTGCACAGCCCAGACACCTTCAGGCGGGCGGGAGCACACCCCCAAAAGGGTCCAACATTGCACCCACAGTTTTTCAATGGCACAGAGAGGAAACCTGCAGGCTGCTTCATATGATGTTTTGACCCTGGGAACCTGCCCCATAGTTTACCTAGGTTGGACCCTTTGCACAGCGAAGGCCAGTGAACAATGTCAATCACAATTTTATTTTTGTTTTTGATTGGTGTTTTCTGTCTCTGCTTTTATATTGTTTCTTTGGTCCATTTGGCCTCATTCTTCTCCCAGGGGTGGGAGCTCTCTCCTCCTACCTTATTCAAGTACAGACAGCAACTGTGCCCATATTGCCAAGCTATAAGCATACTCTGTAGTGCCCCACCATCTGGACAAGAGCCCAAACAAGCTGCTAGGCATTACATGTGAAAAGGGAAGCCTATTTCCAGGAGACACTCAGCAAGCTTAACAAAAAGCAACATAGATCCATTTAAGCATTAAAAACTCACATAACTATTGAAACTGTCCAAGAAAAAACAAATATATAAACAAATGTCCAAACAGGGAAAAGTAACTGAGACAAATGAGCTGGAAGCAGACACAGACTTTCCAATAGAAGAACAGGCTCTGGATCAGCCTGAGCAGAAGTTCAGAAGAATAATACGGAAACAAATTCAAATGCTATGAAAAGGTGTGGAGGAAAAGAAGTCAGGAAGAAGTCAGGAAAGTGCTAGAGGAGCAATGAAACATGATAGATATGGCATTGGAAACAATCCAAACCCTGCAAAAAAGAAGTCCAGGTGATTAATAATAAAATATCAGAAATGGACAATACACTGAAAGGGCAAAGGAGCAGAATGGAAGAGATGGAAGCCGGAACCAGCGAGGTAGAAGACAAATCTCTCAATAATGCTTAGATAGGAGCGCAAACAAAAAAAAGGATTTAAAAACCTGAAAAGAGTCTAGGATTCATGCTAGATAACATGACAAGGAATCACTTAAGACTTATTGGCATTCCAGAAGAGGAAGAATGACTGAAGTCCATAAAAGAGATAGTTGAAGAGATACTGGAAGAAAATTTTCCTAACATCTTGAAGGACGAGAAGATAAACATTCAAGAATCTGAAAGAACCCTAGGAAGGATAGACTCCTAAAGAAAATCACCGAGATACCATAATCAAGCTCTCCAAAACCAAAGACAATGAGAGAATCCTAAAAGCAGCCAGGGAAAAGAGAAGTGTCACCTACAAAGGAAAGCAAATCAGATTAAGCTCTGACTTCTCAGCAGAAACCATGCAGTCAAGAAGGCAATGGGGAGACATATATAAAACCCAGAAAGAAAAACAAAACAAAACTGCCAACCAAGAATCATCCATCCAGCAAAATTATCAATCAAATCTGATGGTGCAATCAAAACATTCCAGGATAAACAGAAGCTAAGAGATTTTATTAAAGTCAACCCAGCGCTTCTAAACATCCTAAAGGGAGTTCTTTGGGATGAAAACCAGCAAGAACAGACAACAAGCAGAGATTGACAGACATGGCAAAACTACCTGGAACTCAGTTGATGGATGGCAGAATTCAGAACAGAACAAAATTATAGCAATGAATTCCCAGCATCTGTGAGGCCAACCAACATTCAAAATACGAAAAATATTAAAGAAGGGGAAAATATAGGAACAGAGATCCAGGTGGTGAGGAGGTCGAATAGATGGCAGGACACAATAGACTGTCTTAAATGCAGGGAAAACTTAACAGACTATAGGGTAACCCCAAAGAAAATTAATACTTCACAACTTACCATGAAAATGAAGATACAAACTGAACAAGGAAACATTAAAACAAAGAATAAATGGACAAGCACAAAAAAAAAATGAATGCAACACAAGAAGGCATGCAAAACAAAGGAACAAACACCACAAAAAAATTAACATAATGACAGCAGTTGATCCATACCTATCGATAATTACACTGAATGTCAATGGATTAAATGCACCAGTAAAGAGACAGAGAGTGTCTGAATGGATAAAAAAAAAAAAAAAAAAAAGCTGAATGAATAAAAAAAGACCCTTCAATATGCTGTCTGCAAGAGACACAACTTACACCAAAGACAAAAAACAGACTAAAAGTTAAAGGATGCAAAAAATATACCAAGCTAACTGCAATAAAACAACAAGCAGGAGTGGCAATAGTAATCTCTGATAAAATAAACTTTAAGGCAAAAAACACCATAAGAGATAAGGAAGGACACTATCTCATGATTAAAGTGTCAATAGAGCAAGATGACATAACCATAATTAACATCTACGCTCCAAATGAAAGAGCACCAAGATATATAAAGCAAACTCTACTAGAACTGAAGAAAGAAATAGAGAAATCTATAATTATAGTGGGTGATTTTAATATGCCACTATATAAACGGGATAGAACAACCAGAAAGAAACTTAACAAAGCTGCAGAGGAACTAAGCAGCACATCAACCAAATTGACCTCATAGACATACAGAGCATTCAACCAAACAATAGCACAATATACATTCTTTTCCAGTGCACATGGTGCATTCTCCAGAATTGACCATGTGTTAGGTCACAAAGAAAGCCTCCATAAATTTACAAACATCAAAATACTACAAAGCATCTATTCAGATCACAATGCCATAAAATTAGAAATCAACAATAAGACCAAGGAAATAAAGTTTAATACATGGAGACTGAATAACACCCTGCTGAAGAGTGACTGGATAATAGAAATTAAACGTGAATTCAGAAAGTTCCTAGAAACAAATGAGAACAAAAACACAACATACCAAAATCTTTGGGACACAGCGAAAGTGGTGCTGAGAGGACAATTTATTGCGATATATGTGCGCATCCAAAAAGAAGAAAGAATCAAAATTAACCAGGTTTCAATCTAGGTTAACAGGAATCTATTGAATGTGGTCAGACTTAGTTCACAGCTTCATTGTTGTTTTTCTCCCTCTTCCCCTTATTGGTGACCAGCATGGTCAGCATCAGGACCATATGCCTGCTAGTGTATTCCATTTGAGTTTCAGTCTTGGAAGGGGGTTTGCCTTGAGGGGACCTGACCACTTGCCTTTATGGCTCCCTGGGGAACAACTTGTTTGTTCTTGTAGTAGTCAATTGGACTGCTGTAGTTGTTGTTTTTTTTTTTTTTTTTCTGTTGGTCTTTCTTTCAAGAAGTATCTTCTGTTCTTCTAGCTGCTCCAGACTGGTCTGCTTGTCCTTTCACGTGGGAATGTCCCACCTCAGAATATTCTGGATGATGATCAGGATTTCACCTATGGTTTTGTGCAGTGCTCCTTCACTGGGAAAGTTCTAGCTCCATTTTAGTTATTCCAAACAGTTATAGGCTGAAGATGGACTTACAAGCTTTATCTGGTGATGTTTCTGGTTATTCCTCTATCTCCCTTCAAGTGTCTATTTTACAATAGTAGGAAAGGGAAACCAAGATTCAGCAAACAGCCAAGCATCTTAACATCATTTCCCTACTTTTACCCATTCAAACCATGCCTCAATCTTTGTATCCACGAACTCTGTTTTTCCACATTTGTGCTCAGACTGTTATTTACCTTTGTCCTATTTAGCCCATGTAAACCTGCCTAGTTATTCTCCCATCTACCTATTTTTCCTTTCCCCTCCCGCTTCTAGTGTATTGCATACCCTAGCACCAAACTATCCTGTGTCTATTCCATACTCTGTGTTCCACTATTCTATGCCTATCCCAGATTCTGTGCTCCACCTTTCCCTCAATCCCCCTCACCCCACCTCCTACACCCCAGTAACCACCACCACCACCAAAATAATAATAATAATAGAATAAAATATAAATTTCCCCCCTTTCAGTGTGGGTGCTTTTTCTTAATCTTTTACAATAATGGCTCTATGCTGTATTTCTCCTTTTGTGATTGACTGATTTCACTCAGCGTAATGTCCTCAGGGTTCATCCATGTTATGTGGTGGCTTGCAGCTTCCTTGTTATTCTTCAGGGTAGCATAGTATTCCACTGTGTGTATGTACCAAAGTTTGTTTTTCCATTCTTCCATAGATGGGCATTTAGGCTGTCTCTATCTTTTTGCTATTTTAAATAGTGCTGCTTTGAACATTGGTGTGTATATATCTACTTGCATTATGGTTCATCGTCTAACTTCAGGTCTTTGCACATTTCGTTATAATATGTGACCTTGTCATTTCTAGATGCTCTTTGAAAATTTTTGTTCAGTACTTTTACCTTCACATTGTTTACATATGCTTTAGCATCTCTATGCTAGACAGCAAGTTTCAAGGTCTCTTCAGACATCAAATTTTGTCTTTTCCTTTGTCTTGTCATATGAAATGGCCTTTTGTTTTCTTCATGTATTATGTTCTTAATGCCATCCCACAACTCTTCTGGTCTTAAATCATTATTGTCTAATGCATCAAATCTGTTCTTCCGATGATCTGTAAACTCAGGTGACATGTTCAAGATTGTATTTTGGCTCTCTTGTTGTTGTTGTTGTCAGGTGCCCTTGAGTCGGAACCGACTCATAGCAACCCCATACACAGCAGAATGAAACAATGTCAGATCCTGGCCCAACCTCACTACCGTCACCACACTTGACGCCATCAATGATGCCACCTGGCTGATCCAACTCGTTGGGGATCTTCCTCTTTTTCTCTGACCCTCCACCTTACCCAGCATGACATCCTTCTCCAGCGACTGTTCTCTCTGGACAATGTGTCCAAAGTAGGAGAGACGAAGCCTAGCCATCTTGGCCT
>NW_006408584.1:5851409-5868992 GCF_000296735.1 Chrysochloris asiatica
TGAAAGATTTCAATTTTTATTCCATCAATTCCTGGTGCCTTGTTCTTTGCCAATTCTTTCAATGCATTTTGGACTTCCTCCCTGAGTATCATTGGCTCTCTTAGACTTGTTTTAATATTCTTTAGCTTCAGCCTGAACATGCTTATGAGAAATTGATGGTCTGTTCTAGTCTGCCCCTGGCCTTGTTTTGACTAATGATATGGAGTTTTTCCATGTGTCTTTCCACAGATGTAATCAATTTGATTTCTCTTTATTCCATCTGGTTGCATGTTTGATCAATTTCAGACTGAAGAAGTTGGTGGTATTCTTCCATTTCATCATCACTGGCTTTAGTCGTTGGTGCATTAATTTGAATAATAGTTAGTAATATTAACTGGTCTTTCGTGTAGGTGTGTTCATATTATCCTATCACAGACAGCATTGTACTTCTAGATAGATATTCTTTTTGATGATGAACGTGATGCCATTCCTCTTCAATTTGTCATTCCTGGCATAATAAACCATGTGATTGTCAGATTCAAAATGGCCAAGACAATTCCATTTCAGCTCACTAATGCCTAGGATGTTTATGTTTATATGTTCATATTCATTTTTTACAATTTCTAATTTTCATAGACTCATATTTTGTCCATTCCATCTTCTGATTATTAATGGATGTTTACATGTCTTTCTCTTCATTTTTAGTTGTGCCCAGCAGCAAATGAAGGTCTGGAATGCCTTACTCTATTCATGTTGTCACAGATGACTCTTCTTTGAGGAGGCAGATCTTCCCCAGTCATATTTTGAGTGCCTTCCAACCTGAGCAACTCACTGTCCAGCACTGTATCTGGCAATATTCTAATGCTCTTCATCATGTTTCAGTATTCAATATTTCTGGTGCTGACAGTTTTCCACTGTTATTTATAAAATTTCAGTGATTAAATATTTAGAAGTAGTTCTTCTCTTCATTTCATAGCCAGCCTTCACCTGGAAGCTCAGCTGAAACTTGTTCACCTTGGGTGTTCCTGCTAGTATTTAAAATACTTGTGGCATATCTCCCAGAATCACAGAAACACCAAGCCACCATGGTATGACAAAGCGACAGACTATGATTGAGTCAAAAATATATTTAAGATTAATTTAAAAAACAAATTTCTATACTAACACATACATTTAAAGATACAACATGGACAAAATGAAATTTAAAAAAAGTAAACACTGTTTTGTTAGGAAAAGAAAAAGTAACAAGACAGAGAGCAAATAAATAATTGAGTAAATTTTAATCCAGTCATATGATAATACATGTTCATGGCTTAGGTACATTAATAAAAAAGTCAAAGATTCTTGGGCTGGATAAAAAAAGCTGTATTCATTTATATACAGCCTATAAAGCATTTTAAAATATAAGATATAGCTTTAAAAATATTTTAAGTCCTCTTCACTTTCAGCAAGCAAGGTTGTATCATCTGCATATCTCAGGTTGTTAATAAGTCCTGATGCCACGTTTTCCTTCATAGAACCCAGCATCTCATATTATTTGCTTAGCATACATATTGAAAAAGTATGGTGAAAAATTAAAACAAGTCCACAAGAGCCAAAATATGACCTTAAATATATCCCACCCTAATTTAGAGATCATCTGAAGAACAGATTTGATGCAATAGATATTAACGACCAAAGACCAGAAGAGTTGTGGATAACATCAAGTACATCATAGAGGATGAAAGCAAAAGGTCACTAAGAAAACAAGAAAGAAGGAGAAGAATAAAATGGATGTCAGAAGAGAATCTGAAACATGACCTCCAGTGTAAAAATCCTAAAAATGGAAGAAGTGAGGAGGTACAAGAGCTGAACAGCAAATTTCAAAGTTCAGCTCGAGAAGACAAAGTCAAATATTATAATGAAATGTGGAAAGACCTGGAGTTAGAAAACTAAAAGAGAAGAACATGCTAAGCATTTCTGAAGCAGAGGGACTTGAAGTATTGAAGGTTTCTATGGGCAAAATATTGAATGATGCAGAAAGTATCAAAAGAAGATGGGTGAATACGCAGTCACTGTACCAAAAAGAAATGGTCTATATGAAAAGATTTCAAGAGGTAGCATGTAGGAAGAACAAGATGTGTATGAAACCCACTCTGAGGCAATTCTCAAGAACAGAAACACCTTGATGAAAACCGCAAGGAAAACCTTTCATGCCAAAGATTATGGGAGCAAAACACACTGACCTGATGGCTGGGGGAGTAATCTAAAGTGAGAAGAAAATACGTGTGCCTAATCTAGTAATAATAAGCTCTAGCTTTGTTTTGGTGCCTGGATATGGCTCCTATCTAAGATTGTACCTAAAGCTGTAGTGTAGAAAATAAATTTACTATTGATTGACTATCTTGAGTCTCCTGCCGCTTTCATTCTCTGTCTGCCACTGATCGTGCAGGCTGGATCCTGAAGTAGCATATGATAAAAAGTCAATGATACTGAAGGAAGAAGTCCAAGATTGGTGAAGGCATTGGCAAAGAAGAAGACATGAGGGATAGATGGAATACAAATTGAAATCTTTCAACAAAATCATACAGCCCTGGAGGCACTCTCTTATCTTTAACAAGAAATGTGGAAGACAATTACCTTGCCAACTGACTGTAATAGACCCATATTTGTGCCCATTCCAAAGAGAAGTGACCCAATGGAATACAGAAATAATCAGACAATATCATTGATATTCTATGTGAATGAAGTTTTATTAAAAGCAATCTGAAAGCAGTGACAACCATACATTGACAGAGAACTTCCAGAGGTTCAAGCTGGATTCAGAAGAGGATATGGAACTGGGGATATCATTGCTGACCTCAGATGGATCCTGGCTGAAAGAAGAGAATACCAGAAAGACGCTTTGTGTTGTTGCTGTTAAATGTTGGTGAGTTAGTTTCAATCTATAGCTACCCTGCATAGGATTTGCAAGAGCAGCTGGTAAGCTTGAGCTGCCAACCTCGTGGCTGAAACCAATTTTGAAGTCCAGCTCATTAACCTACAATGCCACACCAGAAAGATGTTTACTTGTGCTTTATTGCCTATGCAAAGGCATTTGATTATGTGGATCATGGCAAACTATGGGCAATATTGGGAAGTATGAGTAATCCTGAACACTTGATTGAGCTTAAAAGGAACCTGTACATAGACCGAGAGCCAGTTGCTTGAACAGAACAAGGGAACACCGAATGGTTTAAAATTAGCAAAGGTGTGTGTCAGGGCTGTATTCTTTCAACAAGTTTATTCAATCTGTATACTGAGCAAATAATCTGAAAAGTGGGATTATATGGCATCAGAATTGGAGGAAGGCTCATTAATAACCTGTGATATGCAGATGATACTATCTTGCTTGCTGAAAGCAATGAAGACTTAAAATACTAATAAAGATAAACACAGTCTTTAGCATGGGTTTCACTTTAATGTATAAAAAGCAAAAATCTTCACTACTGAACCAATAAATACCAGTACAATAAAAAGAGAAAAGTTTGAAGTTTTCCATGACTGCATTTTGTTCAGAACAATCATCAACACTCATCAAAGCAGCAGTTAAGAAATCATATGAATCATTGCATTAGACAAATCTGCTGCACAAGACTGCTTTAAAGTGTTTAAGAGCAAAGATATCAATATAAGGATTGAGATGCACCCGACCTAAGCCATGGTATTTTCAATAACCTCATACATATGTGAAATTTGGACAGTAAAAAAGGAAGACCATAGAAGAATTGATGAGTTTGAGCTACGGTGTTGGAAGAGAATATTAAAAGTACCATGGACTTCCAAATGAACAAATGAATCTGTGTTGGAATAAATACAGCCAGAATGTTCTCTGGAAGACAGAATGTCCAGACTTGGTCTCTTGTACTTCGAACATATTTTCAGAAGAGGCCAATCCCTGGAGAAGGATATCATGTTTGGTAAAGTGGAGGGAGGGTAAAAGAGGAAGACCCCCAACAAGATGGATTGCACAGTAGCAGCAGCAGTGAGCTCAGGCTTAGCAACGATTGTGTGGTTACCCAAGGACTGGGCAGTGTTGCACCTTGTTGTGCATGGGATTGCTATGAGTTGATACCAACTCAATGGCACCCAACAATGACAACAATAACAACATGCACAACAGAGCAAAACATTGTCAAGTCCTGGGTCATCCACATAATCCTTGGTATGTTTGTGCCCATATCTGCAGCTACTCTGTCAACCATCTTGCTAGTGGTCTTCCTCTTTTTTCTTTATCCTCTAATTTGCCTAGCATGATGTCCATATCCAGGGACTGTACCTTCTTGATAATATGTCCCATGTGCTTGAACACAAGTCTTGCCATCATCCTTTCTAAGAAATATTCTAACTGTACTTCTTCCAAGACAGACTTATTTGTTCTTCTGGCAGTCCATGGTATATTATTCATCAGCACAATAGGTGAAATACATCAATTCTTCTTTGGCCTTCCTTATTCATTGTCTAGATTTCACAAACATATAAAGTGACTGAAAATACTATGGCATGGGCCTGGCACACATTAGTTCTCAAGGTGACATCTTTGATTTTTAGCATTTTAAAGAAGTATTTTGGGGCAGATTTGCCCAGTACAATACAAGGAGCTCTGGTAGCGTAGTGGTTACGAATCGGGCTGCGAACCTTAAGGTCAGCAGTTCGAAACTACCAGCCGCTCCGCGGGAGAAAGATGAGGCTTTCTACTCCCGTAAAGATTTACACCCTCGGAAACCCTGTACAGGGTCGCTATGGGTCGGAACCGACTTGATGGCACTTAACAACAACAACAACAACCCCTATTTGCAACAGTGGTGGCAGTAGCTCCTGGTCAGCAGCCCACAGTTCCTGATACATCCACCCCCATTAACACTGGGACTTCTCCCACCACCATACTGGAGTGAATCCATTTGAAGGACAACTAGAGCTGCCACATGTTATCTGCCAGGTTTTATAACTGACTCACAGCCTTACCAACATCTTTTTACCCTTTTCCATAACTTGAAACTTTTCCTTGAGACTCAAGAGGGCGATACAATAGCATTTTATAAATGATTGCTTTTTGCAATTTTATTAATAAAGCTAGTAAAATGAGCAATAACTCAAATGCCTAAAAATTATTAGGCATTTGAATGGCAAACACATTTTTGTGTATCCATATCTTTGAAATATTTTTGGCAATACAAGAAAGTGTAATAATGACATATAAAATAAAGCGAATAAATATCAAAAGCAATATGCTGAAATACAGAAATTAGTCAAGAAAGTAAACATAATCTGAAACTTTTTATTGTGAGATTCTAGAAAAATATTGACAGAAAGCATACAAATTGTGTCAGACTTGTAGTGGAAGAAATTATTTCATAATTGTGGTGTGATTGCATTTCTTGAAATTCATTGAACTATACAACTTAATTGGGTGTATTTTATTGTATGTAAATTATACTTCAATAAATGTGATTAAAAACAAAAATGAAAAAAGTAGTAAGAGAGCTAATAATATGTTATTTGAAGAATTAATTGCTTTATTTTAAAACAGAACATGATCTTCTAGTGATGGATTTCAAGGATCAGTTATTGTGGTGCCATTACCAAATATCCAATTAACTTGGGATGTGACCTGTACAAAATCACTTTGCTGGTTTGTTTCTAATTTCTTCCTTTCAATAACAGAAAATAGCTTTGGTCTTAAAAATAGACTGATAATTTTGTAGTAATGGAAGGCACAATATGCATTGCAAAGTCAGCTTATTTTCCATTGCCCTGTGAACATAATCAGGAATTAGACTTGATTAAATACTTTAATTCCACATGATTTTGAGAATCAAACATTACAATAAAATTATAGATTTGCATAAGGAGCATCAATCAGTGATCTAGTCTACATGAGTTTTCATATTGTCCATTATACTATGTTTCCAAAGATGATGCCTTTTTGATAGTGTGTTTTGCCTTCATAAAAATTCTCACTTAAGGCTTGATGGCAGATTAGGGAGAAGTATGGTGCAAATAGTAATAGCACAGAATACTGGATAGAGCAGGTTCAGGGGACAATCCCAGAAGTCTGAACTACATATACATGAATATTTAGAAGGACTGAAGGCTGACTGTTAGTGAAATTTGTAGCAGAAGCAAGAAAAGGGCATTTTCTGATCTGCAGTTGCCAGTGGGTGCTGGAGCAACCATCTCGACCATGACAGAGCAGGAACAGGATCAGAGCAGCACTCCCACCACAGAGGTCTGACCAACAGTTGGAGATAAAGATGTGAATATTTTTTTCCTATTCATTGGTCTCTCACTGTCTGTGTACCTCCAGTTTAGTAATGAGAGGGAGTGTCTGAGTGAATGGACATCCACCCCCATCCCTGGAGGGTTCTACTACACCTGCACATGGATCTGCACAACAAAGACCACAGCATGCAGACTCTAAGAAGGAGGAGAGGTTAACAGGAACTGCTCAAAATTGAGTGGTCACCCAGAGTGGCTTAAGCCCATTGAGTGAGAGGCATTAAAGTCATATTCATATTTTTCTACATATATTTTTTCTTTTTCTAATTATAGACTGTAGTATTCAGACTGGGATTTTTGTTTTGTTTTCTGCTGTGATTTTATTTTTTGTTTTGATTTTACCTTGGAAGAGGGGCTCTTTTTCTTCCTGCATTACCCAAGAAGAGATAGCAATTGTGGTCATATAGCCAAGCTACAATCAATCACACCCTATAAAATCCCACCATCTAGGCAACAGCCATTACTAACCTCTGATAGTGTAGTGGTTACAAATTGGGCTGCAAACCACAAGATCAGCAGTTCGAAACTACCAGCTGTTCCATGGGAGAAAGATGAGGCTTTCTGCTCCCATAAAGGTTTGCAGCTTCAGAAACCCTGTACAGGGTTGCTATGAGTCAGAATCAACTCGACGGCACATAACAACAGCAACATCATACACCAGATAGTCAGTCAATAACTACTACAGTTATTCTGAGTTGAGTAATAAGAAACGTGAAAATGGAAGCCCATCGCCTGATCACATCTATCTGATTGGAATCAGAAAGCTTAATAATACATCAGCATACATTCATCTAATTACTGAAAACACATGTAATTACTGAGGATTACCAAGAGATGGTCAAATATATTTTGGCATATGTCCAAAAACAAGATAGAGTAACTGAAACAATAGTGCTGGAAATAGACCTAGACTTCCCATTGGAAGGAAGGCAGGCTTTGGAACTGCCTGAAAAGTAGTTAAGGAGAATGATATTAAGGTGCATACAAATGCTCCACAGAGGGTTGGAAAAAATAATGAAGTCAGGAAAGTGCTACAGGAACAATAAAATAAAATAGAAATAACATTGGAAAGAATTCAAATCCTGCAAAAAGAGGTCCACATAATTAATAATAAAATATTTGATATGGACAATGCAAAGGGCAAAGGAGTAGAATTAAAGAGATGGAAGCCAGAATTAGTGAACTGGAAAACAAATCTCTCAAAGCTGCTAAGATAGAAGAGCAAGCAGAAAAAAAAGATAAAGAAATCAGAAGAAAGTCTGAGATTCATGTAGGACAACATGAAGAGGAATGACTTGATTATTATAGGAATTTCAGAATAGGAAGAATCACACAAGACCACAAAGGAAATAGCCGAAGAGATTCTGGAAGAAAATTTCCATAACATCCTGAAAAATGATAAGATAAGCATTAAAGAAACTCAACAAACCCTAGCGAGGATAGAACCCAAAAGAAAATCACCAAGGCATAAAATAATCAAGCTCTCCAAAATCAAAGATAAGGAGAGAATACTAAAAGCACCCAGGGAAAAGAGAAGTGGTATT
Source organism: Chrysochloris asiatica (assembly GCF_000296735.1). Classification (NCBI taxonomy): domain Eukaryota; kingdom Metazoa; phylum Chordata; class Mammalia; order Afrosoricida; family Chrysochloridae; genus Chrysochloris; species Chrysochloris asiatica. The sequence goes on from NW_006408584.1 coordinate 5,859,230, forward strand.
TACAAAGAAAAGCAAATAAAATTAAGCTTTGATCTTTCAGCAGAAACCATGTAGGAAAGAAGGCAATAGGGAGACATATAAAACCCTCAGAGGAAAAAAAAAAAAAAAGCCAACCAAGAGTTGTCTATGCAGCAAAGCTGTCAATCAAATACAATGGTGTAATAAAAATATTCCAGGATTAACAAAAGCTAAGAGACTTTGTCAAAGCCAACTGAGTGCTTCAAAACATCCTAAGGGAGTTCTTTGGACTGAGAACCAACAAGAATAGATAAGAACCAGAGATTGACATATGTGGAAACACCAACCAGAAGTCAATCAACAGATGGAGGAGTTCCGAACAGAACATAACTACACGAGTCATTTCAGAGGATCTGAGAGGTCAGTCTATGATCAAAACATTTACAATGTGAAAGAAGGTAAAAATATAGGAACAGAGATCCAGATGAGGATATCAGATAGATTGCAGGATAAAATAGAATGGAGGTAAAAGTTAATAGAATATAGGGTAACCTCAAAGAAAATTAATATTTCAAAACATACCAAATAAAAATTCAAGAAGAACAGGAAAATATGACAAATATGAAGCTTAAGAAAATATATCCATAGTAAAAGGAAAACAAAATGTTTCTTTGCTGACTACCAAGGGGAGAGGGGAGGGGATAGTATAGCACAGGTTAGGGAATAGACACAGTATAATTAGGGTGTTGGGGAGGGCAACATACAAGGAGGGGGAAAGGGATGGAAGAATAAGATAGATAGGGGAACACTTAGGCAGGTTTGGATCAGCTAAGTGATGTATGCTCAACCTTGGAAAAACAGGGCTCTGTGATACAGGAATTGTGGCTTAATATGAATGGGTAAAAGAGAGGAAATAATGGTAAGATGCTTGACTGTCTTATGAATGTTGGTTTCCCTTCTCTGCTATTGTAAAATAGACACTCAAGTCTAATAGAAAGGAGTATTGGGAGACATGATTACAGAAAATTTGTAAGCCCATCTTCAGCCTATAACTGATTAGAATACCTAAAAGGGGTTCTACAACTTGCCCAGTGAAATATATCTCTTGAGGAGCCTTTGCAGTATATAGTAACTTTGGTGGGATCCTAAGCCCCATCCAGATCCTTCTGAGGTGGGACAGTCTCACTGGAATGTACAAGTGGACCATACTGGAACAGTTAGAGTGACAGACAATACATCTTCAAAAAAAGAGAGAAATACTGCATGGGACCACTATTGTAAAAGATTAAGAAAAAGAAATTATACTAAAGGGGGATGGGGGAAGTTTTTGTTGGTTGCTGGGAAATTGGTGATGGGTGGGGGGAAGGGGGGAGGGTGGAGCACAGGGCGGGGATTGGACTCAAGAGAGCTTGGGTGCTGGGGAGGGGGGCAATATACAGGGAGGGAGAGGGAAGTGGAGAAATGGTGCAGATGGGAGAACAATTGGGCATATTTGAATGGGCCAAATGGGACAGAGATAAAGGACGATGTATGCACAGCCTTGGAACTCCAGGGCTTTGAGATACAGGGATTGAGTCATGGTTGGAAAGGGCAGGGAATCGTGTTAGGATGCTTGGCTGTTTTTTGAATCTTGGTTTTCCTTGCATTATTATAATATAGAGTAGACACTGGAGGAGTGGGGAAAGGAATAGTCAAAAACATCACACTAGAAGGCTTGTAAGTCCGTCTTCTGCCTTTAACTGGTTGGAATAGCTAAAATGGGGCTACAGCGTACCCAGTGAACGAGGCTTCCTGCGGAGCCTTTGCAATACATAAAACTATAGGTAGAAACCAGAACCACATCCAGATCACCAGAGATGAGAAATCTCTACTTGAAAGGATGAGCTGACCAGCCTGGAGCGGTGAGAAAACAAAAGATAAGTCTTGAATGAAAGACCTACCGGAAAAATATGATACAATGGAGGCAGACAGACTGTTACTACAGGAACAAACGGGTTGTTTCCCTAGGAGACATTGGGGCAGTTGGTCGGGTCCTACCAACACAGGCCCCCTTCCAAGACTAAGACTCAATGGAAATGCACGCTAGGATTGGTGACCACACACATCATCGATGGGGAAAGTGGGGTAAAGGCAGCAATGAAGCAGCAAGCTAAGCCTTACTATATTCAGTGGGCTGCTGTGGACCTGGTTGGGGACCTGGGTGGCAAGCAGTGTGAGGAGACCTGATGACTCCTGGGCCCAGAGTCAATGACATGGCCATGGAGGACTCAAGTGGAGAATGGAGCTGCCGGCTGATGGGAAGAGAGGGCATGTGCACAAGAACACCCACACTTGCAGATGATACCCAGGTGACCGGGACCGTATGACTGGATGATCAGAGCTCAACCAGGAGAAGAAAGAAGGGGGTGGGGGGAAAGAAGAAGATCGAGCTGATTCAATCTGATGAACTTGACCTATACCTACGAATGCAGTGACTCAAAAGAGGCAACAAATCCTTACAGCAAGAAACATTCCCACCCCCTCCACACACAGAGTAGACAGAGATTGGCAACTTGGACATTGGATACCCAAATGGGGAGGGAGGGACTACAAAGGCAAGAAGTAACTGGCTTACAAGCTTTTTAAGAGGGAACCTAGAGCTAGGGGGCATGGAGGAAGGCAGAATCACCAGTGAGTACTATCCAATCTGTCTAGGTGGAGCTGATGAAATGAAATACAGATGGGTTACTCGCGATACTGTAGTGAATAATGGTTATCAGGACTGATTATGAGGGTTGGAAGTGCAAAGGTAGACGTTGGGTAGCAAGGAAGGGAGTGATTATCTCTCCAGTCTAGGAGCGGTCTCTGGGACCACCAACGGAGAAGAGCCGAGAGTGGGACTCTGCCCAGAGAAGCAGGGACGCCTGAAATGGAGACAGAGACGATGACATGGAGGGATGAAGCAGCTGGGACTTTGGATCCAGAGAGTGAGAGGGACTGTGGGCTGAAGACTGAGGGGGTGGGGGTAGGAGGGCAGTGTAGAGGACGGGTTTCTAGGATATCCCCTTTGGTCGGAAGATGACACAGGGTGGGGATTGGAACCATGGCAATGAGATGATATACGATGGAATGAATGTAAAACTAAAGTTCTCTCATGTAAACTATCATATAATTCACAATAAAACAATTAAAAAAAAATCATCATGAAAAAAACAAAAAACAACAACAACAAGAAAATGGCAGTATGACTGGCTGCTATAAGAATAAGTAAGTTGTTTGTCAGGAAGCCACCAGGGCAACTAATCAAGTCCCACCAGGATAAACTCCACTCCATGACTGAAACTCAAAGGGAACACACAAGCAGGGTATGTAAGCTTGCTGGTGACCATGTTGGTCTACTGGTGAGAGGAAGAGGGAGAAAGGCATCAGTGATGATATGGGCAGAGTTTGACAACATTCCATAGACTCCTGTTGACCTGGGGATGAGAGAGAGAAAGGGAAGTGCTGGTTGGTCTGAAGTGTGGTGAGACCTGAGGACTCCTAAGCCCATGGACAAGGACCAAGCCACAGAAGACTAAAGCTGAAAGTGAAGCGTCCAGCTGATATGAAGTGAGGGGAGACACACAAGAACACCCAAACTTGTATAGTATCCATCTGATCTAGCTTTGATGGCTTGATGATCAGAATTTGAATAGAGACAAATAAAGAAATGTGATGAAGGAAACAATTGTTAACTGCTACAATTTGACAAATTTGACCTATACTTATGGATGTAGTAGCTCAAAATATCAACTGAGAGGGAAAGCATCTTCACATCAAGGATCAAACATCTCCCCTCTGTACACAGCGTTGACAGGGATGGGCAACTTTGACCTTGGCCACATAAAATGGAATTCTGGTGTGCTACTGTGGGTTAATGTGCCAGACTGCAAAGCCATTTGAACTGCAAGGTTGATGGTTCAAGCTCGCTATCTGCTCTTCAGGTACACAAGCAATATCATTCCTGAAGTCAGATGGATCTAGACTGAAAACAGAGAATATCAGAAGATGTTTTCCTGTGATTTATTGTCTATGCAAAGGTGTTTGATTGTGTGGATCATGGCAAGCTATGGACAGCATTGCAGAGAATGAGTATCATGGAACACTTAATTGTGCTCATGAGGAACCTGTATATAGATCAAGACACAGTTGTTTGGAATAAAACAAGGGAACCACCAAATGTTTTAAAATTAGGAAAGATGTGCACCAAGGTCTTATTCTTTCACTAAAATTATTCAATCAGAATGCTGAGCGAATAATCTGAGAAGCTGGATTATATGAAGAATACATGGCATCAGGATTAGAAGAAGACTCATTAATAACACACGATATGCAGATATATATGTCCTTGCTTGATGAAAGCAAAGAGGATTTAAAATACTTAATGATTATCATAGAACACGTCCTTCAATACGGGTTTCACCTCAATGTAAAGAAAACAAAAATCCTCACCACTGGACAAATAAATAGTATCATAATCAACGGAGAAAAGATTGAAGTTGTCAAAGACTTCATTTGGTTCGAATCAACCATTGCCCCTCGTGGAAGCAGCAGTTAAGAAATCAAATAATGTAGTGTATTAGGCAAAAGAACTAAGGTGTGCCTGACCCACACCATTATATTTCTAATAGTCATAAGAACAAATACATCTGTGTTGGAAAAAGTGTAGTCGAATGCTCCTTAGATTGATTGACACAGTGAGAGCAGCAATGGTTTCAAGGGAAGCAATGATTGTGATATTGGTGTTTCCTTTTGTTGTGCATAAGGTCACTATGAGTTAGTATGAACTTCACAGCACCTAACAACAGTAACAAAGACAACAACAACACAAAGATGACTAGTACCATTATTATTCAAATTTATGCACTAACCACTAATACCTGTGATGATGAAAGTCAAGAATTCTACCAAGTTCTTCTTACTGAAATTCATCAAATATGCAATCAAGTTTTACTGATAATTACTGTTAATTGGAATGCAAATGTTGAAAACATATGCCCTAGTTGATAGAAAGGATGTTAGAATTGCATGTTAGAATTTTGGAAGAAGTGCAAGCAGAAATCAGGATTGGCCAGACTTTGTCTCTCATACTTCCATCATATTATCAGGAAGGTCCACTTCCTGAAGAAGGACATCATGAAACACTGCAAGGTCCTACACCATCCTCATAAGTGCTACTACTCTTGAGCCCATTGTTGCTGCCACTTTTGGATGAGTTTCTAGAAAAACATTATCTACCTGTATTAACATAGCCTAAAGTACAAAATTTGAACACACTCATAGCAAGAAGACAAATTGATCAGGTCACTTAAAAAAAAAAAAAAAAAAAAAAAAATATATATATATATATATATATATCAATCTAAAAATGTCCAGACTCAGATGGCTTCTCTAGGGAATTCTACCAAACTTTGAGAAAAGAACTGACACCAATTCTGCTAAAACTTTTACATAGCAAAGACAAAGTTGAAAAACTCCCAAATTCATTTTATGAAGCAGGCATACCCTGATACCAAAACCAGGCAAAGACATCACTGAAAAAATAATATTACAGACCAATATCCCTAATGAATATGTCGATGTTGTTGTTGTTGTTAGGTGCTTTGAGTCAGTATTGACTTATAGTGACATTATACACAACAGAACAAAGCACTGCCTTGTCCTTTGCCAACCTCACAATCATTTCTAGGCTTGAGCTCATTGCTACTGTCACTGTGCCAATCAATCTTGTTGGGGAACTCTCTCTTTGCTGACCCCTCACTTTATCAAGCATGACATCCTTCCCCAGGGACTTGTCCCTCCTGATCATATGTCCAAAGTATGATAAATGAAATCTGGCCATTTTGGTTTCTAAGGAACATTCTGGTTAGACTTCTTCCAACACAGATTTGTTTGTTCTTTTGGCAGTCCATGGCACCTTCAATACTCTTCTCCAACACCATAACACAATGGCGTTAATTCTTCTACAGTTTTCCTTATTCATTGTGCAATTTTCACATGCACATGAGACTTTTGAAAATACCATGAACTGGGCACACATTATTGCTCAAACTGACACTTTAAAGAGGACTTGTGCAGCATATTTGCCTAATGCACTATGTCCTTTGATTTCTTCACTGCTACTTCCACAAATGTTGATGGTAGATCTGAGCAATATGTAGTCTTTGGCAACTTAAATCCTTTCTACATTTACATTATGCTATTTAGTGGTCTAGAGGTGAGGATTTTTGTATTCCTTATATTGAGGTTCAACCCATACTGCAAGCTCTCTAGTCTTTGATTTTTATCAGTCACTATTTTATTTCCTCTTTGCTTTCATCAAGGAAAGTTGAATCATCTGCATATTTAAAGTGGTTAATTAGTCTTAATTTAATCTTGATATGTTCATATAATCCAGCTTCTCAGGTTGTTTGCTCAGCTTGCAGATTGAATATAAGTATGTGAAAGAATGCATCCCTGGTGAACACCTTTTCTGATTTTAAAAATTTCAGTGTCCCCTTGTTGTATTCAAACAATTGCCTATTGGTCTATATAGAGGTTTTTCATGAGCATAATCAAGTGTTCTGGAATACTTATTCTCTACAATGTTATCCATTGCTTGTCATTATTCACACAGCTGAAAGTCTTGACATAGTAAATAATTCACAGGTAAACAATTTCTGGTATTTTCTGCTTCCAGTCACAATCCATCTAAAGTTAGCAATGACATACCTTGTTTCACATCCTCGTCTGAATTTGAATTGAACTTCTGGTTGTTCCCTATCAATGTAGAGTATCAGCCTCTTTTGAATTATCTTTAGCAAAATTTTACTTACATGTGATATTAATGATATTGTTCAATGATTTCCACACTCCATTGGGACATCTCTCTTTGGATTGGGCACAAATATGAATCTCTTCCAATCAGTTGGCCAAGTAGCTGTTTTCCAGATTTCTTGGCATAGATGAGTGGGTACCTCCAGTGATGTATCAGTTTGTTGAAATATGTAGTCTATCTATTCCTGATGCTTTGTTCTTTGCCAATGATTTCAAAGCACCTTGAATCCTTAAGGATCATTGGATCAAACAACATGCATAAAAAACCACATGGGTGATGTCACAACAGAAAAAATAGAAATAAAAAGGATGGAAACACTATATTATGAAGAGTTGTTCCCCAACAAATTTGAAAATCTAAGAGATATGGATACATTTTAAGAAAAGTATGACCTACCTAAACATACACAGAGTGAAGTAGAAAACTTGAACAGACCTATAACAAAGGAAGAAATTGACCAAGTCATTAAAAAACTCCCATTCAAAAAAATCCAGGTCAAGATAGCTTCACTGGTGAGTTTTACCAAATCTTCAGGGAAGAGGTCTTACCAATTCTCCTCAAATTATTCCAGAATATAGAAGAAGATGGAAAACTCCCTAATACAGCAAGAATAATTCTCATACCAAAACTAGGGATGGACATAAATAAGAAAGAAAATTATAGACCAATCTCCCCCATGAACATAGATGCAAAAATTCTCAACAAAATCCTAACCAACAAAACTTAACAACACATTATAAAAATAATATATCATAACCAAGTGGAATTCATATTAAGGATGCAAGGATGGTTCAATATTAGAAAAACAATCAATGTAATCCACCATATAAATAAGAAAAAGGAAAAGAACCACATGATCATATCAATTGATGCAGAAAAGGTATTTGACAAAATCTAACATACATTCCTGATAAAAACAATCAACAAAGTAGGAATTGAGGGGAAATTCCTCAACATAATTAAGAGCATATATACAAAACAAACAACCTACCTCACTCTCAATGGATAGAAATGGAAAGCCTTCCCATTGTGACCAGGTACCAGACAAGGATGCCCTTAATCACCATTCCTATTCAATATTGTTTTGGAAGCCTTAGCCAGAGCTATAAGACAAGATACAGAATTTAAAGACAGCAAAATTGGCAAAGAGGAAGTAAAACTCTCTCTATTTGCAGATGATATGATCCTATATATAGAAAACCCCAAAGACTCAGCAAAAAAAATACTGGAACTCATTGGAAAATTCAGTAATGTGGCAGGGTACAATATCAATATACAAAATTCATTTGGATTTCTTTATACTAATAATGACAGATATGAAAAGGAAATTAGCAAAGGAATACCGTTTACAATAGCCACTCAAAAGATGAAATATTTATGAATAAATGTAACCAGAGAAACAAAGGACCTATACAAAGAAAAGTACAAAACTGTACTACAAGAAATCAAAGAGACTACAAAAATGGACGAATATACCATGTTCCTGGATGTTGTTGTTGTTGTCAGGTGCCATCAAGTCGGAACCGACTCATAGCGACCTCATGCACAGCAGAACGAAACAATGTCCGATCCTGGGCCAACCTCATTACCACTGCCACACTTGACTCCATCAATGATGCTACCTGGCTGATCCATCTCATTGGGGGTCTTCCTCTTTTTCTCTGACCCTCCACCCTACCCAGCATGACATCCTTCTCCAACGATTGTTTCCTCCGGACAATATGTCCAAAGTATGAGAGACAATACTTAGCCATCCTGGCCTCCAAGGAGCACTCTGGCTGCACCTCTTCCAAAACAGATCTATTGGTTCTTTTGGCAGTCCATGGCACCTTCAATACTCTCCTCCAACACCACAACTCAAAGACATCAATTCTTCTATGATCTTCCTTATTCACTGTCCAGCTTTCACATCCATATGAGGTTATTGAAAATACAACTGCTTGGGTCAGGCACACCTTAGTCCACAAGCTTACATCTCTGCTCTTCAACACTTTAAAAAGTTCCTGTGCAGCAGATTTGCCCAATGCAATATGTCATCTGATCTCTTGACTGCAGCTTCCACGAGTGTTGATAGTTGATCCAAGAAGAATGAAGTCCTTGACAACTTCAATCTTTTCTCCATTGATAAGAATGTTGTTTATTGGTCCAGTTGTGAGGATTTTTGTTTTCTTGACATTGAGATGCAACTCTTACCTAAGGCTGTGCTCTTTGATCTTCATCAGTAAATGTTTCAAGTCCTCTTTACTTTCAGCAAGCAATATAGTATCATCTGCATATTACAGGTTGTTAATGAGTCTTCCTCCAATCCTGATGCCATGTTTTTCTTCATAGAACCCAACTTCTCATATTACTTGCTCAGTATACAGGTTGACTAAGTATGGTGAAAGAACACAACCTTGTCACACACTTTTCCCAATTTTAAAACATTCAGTGTTCCCATACTCTGTTCGAACAACTGCTTCTTGGTCCAGGTACAGAATCTTCAGAAGTACAATTAAGTGTTCTGGAATACTCATACTTCTCAATGTTGTCCGTAGCTTGTCATGATCCACACAATCGAAAGTCTTTGTGTAGTCAATAAAGCATAAGTAAACATCTTTCTAATATTCTCTGCTTTCAACCAATATCCACCGGACATCAGCAATGATATCTCTTGTTCCATAGCCTCTTCTGAATCCACCTTGAACCTCTGGAAGTTCTTTGTCAATATATGATTGTACCTGTTTCTGTATTACCTTTAGCAAAACTTTACTCGCTTGAGATATCAAAGAGCTTGTCCATTGATTTCTGCATTCTGTTGAGCCACCTCTCTTTGGAATGGGCACAAATATGGATCTCTTCCAATCAGTCGGCCAGATAGTTGTCTTCCAAATTACTGATATGCAAATTCAAACTGAAGCTGAAGAAAATTAAAACAAGCCCATGAGAGCCAAAGTATGACATTGAATTTATCCCACCTGAATTTAGAGA
>NW_006408584.1:5869346-5881029 GCF_000296735.1 Chrysochloris asiatica
ATATAACACAATCCCAATCCAGATTCTAATGACATTCTTTAGAGAGATGGAAAAAAGAAAAAATCCAAACTTTATACGGAAAGGAAAAGGACTTAGGATAAGTAAAGCACTACTTAAGAGGAATAGCAAATCTGGAAGCCTCTCACTCCCTGATTTCAAATATTGCTACATGGCTACAGTGATCAAAACAGCCTGGTACTGGTACAATGAAGATACATAGATCAATGGAACAGAATAGAGAATCCAGAAATTAACTTATCCACATACAGCCAACTGATCTTTGGCAAAGGGCGAAAGTACATCGAATGGGGAAGACATAGTCTTTTTAACAGATGGTGCTGGCAGAACTGGAAATCAATATGCAAAAGACTGAAACAAGACCTTTACCTCACACCATATACAAAGATCAACTGAACATGGATTAAAGACCTATATGTGAATCCCAGAATTATAAAGGTCATCAATGAAAAAATAGGGACAAATTTAAGGGCTCTAATCCAGGGCACACACAGAATACCAAACATTGAGAAAATTACACAAACAAAAGAAGACAAAATAGATGATTGTGACATTATAAAAATTAGAAACCTATGTGCATCAAAGGATTTCACCAAAAGAGTAAAAAGGGAGCCCACAGAATGGGAAAAAAATCTTTTGCAATGACATATCAGACAAGAGACTAATTTCTAAAATCTATAGGAAACTACAACAAGTCTACAAGAAAAAGACAAGTAACCCAATTTAAAAATGGGGCCCAGGACAAGAACAGACACTGCACTAAAGACATTTTGGGCAGCCAACAAACATATGAAGAAATGTTCATAATCATTATCCATTATACAGATGCAAATCAAAACAACAATGAGATATCATCTCACACCAGCAATAACAATGAGGTTCAAAAATGCAGAGGACAATAAAAGCTGGTGAGGAGGTTGAGAGACCGGGACCCTCCTTCATTCCTGGTGGGACTGAAAAATATACCAACCACTCTGGAAAACAATATGGTGCTTCTTCAGAAAGTTGAAAATAGAAATACCATATGATCCATCAATTCCTCTACTTGGTATATATCCACAAGAAATATTAGCCATAATAGGAGTAGATGTATGCACACCAATGTTCATAGCAGTACTATGCACATTAGCAAAATGATGGAGACAGCCTATGTGACCATCAATCGAAGACTGGATAAAGAAACTTTGATACATACACACAATGGAATATTATGTTACCTTGAAGAATAACAAGGAAGCTGTAAGCCACCACATAACATGAATGAATCTTGATGACATTATGCTGAGTGAAACTAGTCAGTCACAAAAGGACAATTATTGCATAAGACCATTATTGTGAAAGCTTAGGAAAATATACCCATACTTAAAAGGGAAAAAAGAAATTCTTTGTTGGTAGGAGTGGGATGATATCGTTTGGGAGAGATGGAGGGAAGAGACGGTAAAACACAGGGTAGGGGCAATGACATCATCGTCCAGGTGCTGGGGAGGACAATACACAAGAAGAGGGGAGAGGTAGAAAAACAAGGTAGTTAGGGTAACACTGAGGCAGGTTTGCATGGGTTAAATGAGACAAAGGTAAATAGTGATCCATGCTTAACCTTGGAACACCAGGGCTCTGTGATACAGGGATGGAGGCATAGTCTGAAGAGGGGAAATAAAACTAAGATGCCTGACTGTTTATGACTATTGGTTTCCCTTGCCTAGTATTGTAAAATAGACACTTGAGTGTAATAGAAAGGAATGTTGAGAAATATGAAGAAAAATGTTGAAAAACATGTAAGCTCGTCTTCAGTCTATAACTGACTGGAATACCTAAAAGGGGTTCTACAACTTGACCAGTGAAATATACCTCTTGTGGAGACTTTGTAGTATATAGGACCTTCAGTGGGACCCTAAGCCCCATCCAGAACCTTCTGAGGTGGGACATTCTTACTAGAATGGACAAGCGGCCCCTACTGGAACAGCTGGAGTGACAGAAGACACATCTATAAAGAATGATCATCAGGAAAAACCCAAAACAAAAATGGCAGTATGACTGGTTACTATAAGAATAAACAAGTTGTTCGCCGGGAAGCCATCAAGGTAAGCAATCAAGTCCCTTAAGGAAAAAAAAAAAAACCCTCCATGACTGAAACTCAAAGGGAACACACAAGCAGGCATGTAAGCTTGCTGTTGGTGAGTGGAAGAGGGTGAAAAGCAGCAAAGAAGAAATAGGCTGAGTTCAACCATATTTGACAGACTTCTGCTGACTTGGATATGAGAGAGAGAAGAGGAAGAGCTGGTTTGTCCAAAGTGTGGTGAGACCTGGGGACACCTGAGCCCATAGACAAAGACATAGTCACAGAGGGCTAGATCTGAGAGTGAAGCATCCAGCAGATATGAAGTAGGAGGAGACTCCAAGAACATGAAAACTTGCAGATAGTACCCATTTGAACTAGCCTCGATGGCTTGAATTCTGATAATCAGAATTCAACTTGTTTTTAGGTGTCATCGAGTCAGTACCGACTCATAGAGACCTTATGCACAAAAGAATGAAACACTTCCTGGTCCTAGGTCAACCTCATTATTATTGCCATGCTTAAGCACATTGATGCTGCCACTTTACCAATCCACCTTGCTGAGGATCTTCCTCTTTTTCTCTAACTTTCCACCTTACCAAATATGATATCCTTTTTCAGAGACTGGTCCCTCCTGACAATATGTATGGAGTATGAGAGACGAAGTTTGTGTAGTCAATAAAGCACAGGTAAACATCTTTCTGATATTCTCTACTGTCAAAATTTACAATATGGCTGCAGTGGTCAAAACAGCCTGGTACTGGTACAATGAAAGATACATAAATCAATGGAACACAATAGAGAACCCAGAAATTAACCCATTCACATACAGCCAACTGATCTTTGACAAAGGACCAAAATACATTGAATGGGGAAGACATATTCTCTTTAACAGATGGTACTGGCAGAACTGGAAATCAATATGCAAAATATTGAATTGAAAACCAACCTAGCTTGGATTAAAGACCTAAATGTCATTGAAATCTGGATTGGGATTGTGTTATATGTGTAGATTGCTTTGGGCAGTATTGACATTTTACAATGTTAAGTCTTCCCTTCCAGGAGCATGGTATATTCTTCTATTTTTGTAAGTCTCTTTTGGTTTCTTGTAGTAAGTAGTATTTGTTAGTTTTTTTTGTATAGGTCCTTTGTTTCTCTGGTTACATTTATTTGTAAATATTTCATCCTTTTGGTGGCTATTATAAATGATATTGCTTTCCTAATTTCCTTTTCAGCGTTGTCGTTATTAGTACAGAAGAATCAAATTGATTTCTGATGTTGATCTTGTACACTGCTACTTTGCTGAATTTTCCAATGAGTTCCAGGAGATTGTTTGCTGAGTCTTTGGGGTTTTCTATGTATAGGATCATACTATGTGCAAATAGAGAGAGGTTTACATCAGCTTTGCTCCATTGGATGCCTTTAATTTCACTCTCTGGCATTATAGTTCTGGCTAAGCCTTCTAAAACAATATTGAATAGGAGTGGTGATAAAGGGCATCCTTGTCTTGTTCCTGTTCACAAAGCAAGGCTTTCTGTTTCTCTCCATTGATAGTGATGTTGACTGTTGGTTTTGTATATATGCTTTTAACTATGTTGAGGAATTCACTTTCAATTCCTATTCTGTTGAGTGTTTTCACCAGGAATGGATGTTGGATTTTGCAAATGCCTTTTCTGTATCAATTGAAATGATCATTATGGTTCTTTTCCTTTTTCTTGTTTATATGGTGGATTACATTGATTATTTTTCTACTGTTTTCTATTGATTATTTTTCTACTGAACTATCCTTATATTCCTTATATGAATCCCACTTGGTCATGATGTATTGCTTTTTTGATGTGCTGTTGAATTCTGTTAGCTAAGATTTTGTTGAGAATTTTTGCATCTATGTTCATGAGGGATATTGGTCTATAATTTTCTTTCTTATATATCCTTCTCTGATTTTGGTATAATGGTTATGCTTGCTTTATAGAATGTATTAGGAAGTTTTCCATCCTCTTCTATATTCTGAAATAATTTGAGTAAAATTGATGACAGCACTTCCCTGAATGTTTGATAAAACTCACCAGTGAAACCATCTGGAACTGGACTTTTTTGGGTTGAAAGTTTTTTGATGACTTGGTCAATTTCTTCCTTTGTTATATGTCTGTTCAGGTTTTCTACTTCACTCTTTGTATGTTTAGGTGAGTTGTGCTTTTCTAAAAATGTATATATCGTCTCTAGATTTTCAAATTTGTTAAAGTACAACTTTTCATAATATTTTGTTATTATCCTTTTTATTTCTATTTTTTCTATTGTGACATCACCTATGTGATTTCTTATGTATGTTATTTATGTCTTCTCCCTCTTTTCTTTGACTAAGTTTGCCAATGATTTGTCTATTTTATTAATTCTTTAAAAGAACTAGCTTCTTGTACAGTTGATTTTTTCTATAGTTTTTCTGTTTTTGATCTCATTTATTTCTGCACTAATCTTGACTATTTCCTTTCTTCTTTTGGCTGTAGGTTTACTTTGCTGGACTATGTCTAGTTGTTGGAGATGTTGTGTTAATGTGCTGATTTGTGTTTTTTCTTCTTTTTGGATGTGTGCACTTATTGAAATAAATTGTCCTCTCAGCACTGCTTTTGGGGTGCCCCAAAATTTTGGTATATTGGGTTTTCATTCTCATTTTTTTTCTAGGAACTTTGTGAATTTAAATTTTATTTGTTCTACTACCCAGTAATTTTTAAGTACAGTGTTATTTAGTTTCCATGTATTTCACTTTATTTCTTTGGTCTTTCTACTGTTGCTTTCTAATTTTATAGCATTGTGGTCTGAGAAATGCTTTGCAGTATTTTGATGTTTGTCAATTTATTGAGGCTTGTTTTATGTCCTAACACATGATCTATTCCGGATAATGTTCCATGTGCCCTGGAAAAGAATGTATATTGTGCTGTTGTTGGCTTGAAGGCTCTGTACACAGCTATGAGGTCAAGTTGGCTGATTGTGTTGTTTAGTTCCTCTGCATCTTTGTAGTGGTTTTTTCTGGTTGTTCTATCCTTTATTGAATGTAGTGTACTAAAATCTCCCCCTATAATTGTAGATTGTCTATTTCTTTTTTTCAAATATATTAGAGTTTGCTTTATATATTTTGGAACTCTTTCATTGGGAACATAGATATTTATTATGGTTATGTCATCTTGTTCAACTGACCTTTTAATCATGAGATAATGTCCATTTTTATCTCTTATGCTTAATATTTATTTAATAAGAGATTAGTGTTTCTACTCCTGCTCTTTTCTTATTGCAATTAGCTTAGTATAGTTTTTCCATCCTTTAACTTTTAGTCTGTTTATGTCTTTGTATGTAAGTTGTATCTCTTGCAGACAGCATATTGAAGGATCTTGTTTTCCTATTCATTCTGCTACTCTCTGTCTCTTAACTGGTACATTTAATCTGTTGACATACAGTGTAATTATTGATAGGTATGAATGAATTTCTGTCATTTTTGTTGTTGTTTTTTGTGGTGATGCTGGTTTCTTTGTTCAGCATGCCTACCTTTGCCTAGTTCATGTTTTTTGTGTTCTTTCTCGTCAGTTTCTTCATAGTTTTAATGTTTCCATGCTTCTACTACAAATTTCACTTGCTGTAAGCCTTCAAACTTCCTAAAGATTCCTTTATATGTGGTTCAGCATTCTGGGACCATGCCCTACACCTGCTATGTCTAGTATTCTGTATTATTGCTGCCAGAGGTTTGCACTTCATGTCTCCCTCATCCACCATTAAGTCCTTCTTCCACTTTTATTCTTAAAATCATCTCTCATTTTTGTCAAAAACCTGATAACATCTGAAATAAGATGTCATAAAATCCTGTATTACACTTACAGATGAAGAGGATTTTAGTAAGTGCTGCTATACTAACTGTAATTTAACTCAGTCTCTCCTTGAAACACAATGCTTTGTTTTCTTAATTTTTACTCACATATTACTGAGTCTAGGAAATTTTGGAACTTCTACAAAAACACTTTGTCAGCTTCAATTTGAGTAGCTATAGAACTTTAATAATTCTGACTCTTTTATTTCACCTCTCAAGACAACAAAAAAGTGCAGCAAATGACATTTTACTTAGCATATATTTTATCGCATTTAACTTTACAGCAATTTAAAAATGTCTTTAAAGTTTATAGAACAATTCAACTGTGTTCTCAGTCAAGGGGAAAATAAAAAAACAAAACAAAAACCATAGCACACATAGGAAAGAGCAATAAACTAAGTAATAATTTCCAGACACCAGGCTCATTTTCACCATTACTTATGCAACTTGAATGTGTATTTGTTCAGTAAAATAAGAAGCAGCTCCTTCTGCAGCAACAGGAAATTTATTTTTGTTTGTGAAAGAAATGTTAAAATTTTTACCTTAACAAAGAATGGCAGAGCAGCCTTTTCTGATCAACCAGTGAATTAAATTAATTCTGATTGAAGTGATTATTTTCTATTGTTGCTCATTTGAATTGCTGATTTTACAACATAGAAAGTTGAACTGGTTTGAATAAAAAACACTGGTATCAACATAGTGATAATGTAACCCTGCCTAAGAAATCAAATCAAATATTGAACATGTTGAAATTAATTATGCCTCATTACATATTTGAGATCATATTTTGGATTACCAATTGGATAAAAGAACAGGTATGTACCCCTTCTGTTCAGACAACATTCAACCACAATGGTTTTGTTTTTGTTATTAAGTGCCATTGTGACATTTTCAATTCACAGAGACCCTGTATAGGGTTTCCAAGGAGCAGCTGGTGGGTTTGAATCCCTATCCTTCTGGATAGCTGTTTACTGCTTATACTACAACACTACCCCGACTCAGACTTTTGTAGTTTGGGACCACGGGTCTTGAGTCCCAGACCCAGTGAGTCATTCCCTCAGGTGTTTCATTTTGTCTAAGAAATTTTCATAAATTTGCCCCCTGTAATGCTCCACCATGTTCCTGTATATATTTGCAGTCAACATAAATAAAATATTCTGTTAAAGCTACATATATTTGTTGGTGGAGTTGCAATTTCCTTCCTACACCTGTATGTTCAGCCTACATTGTTATTATTAGATGCAGTCAAGTCATTTCTAATTATGAGTGACTGCCCTATTCTGAGCCATCCTCACAAGAATTGTTATGTCTGAGTCCATTGTTGCTGTTACTGTGTCAATCCATCTTGTTCAGGGTCTCTTCCTTTTCACTGTCCTCCGCTTTTCCAAGCATGATGTCTTTCTTTGGGGATTGGTCATTCCTAATAGCATGTCTATAATAAGATAAATGATGTACTTCTTCCAAGACAGATGTGTTTGTCTTCTGGCAGTCCATGATCCTTCCAATATTCTTCGCTAACACCACAGTTCAAACACATGATTTTTCTATAGTCTTCTTAGTTCACTTTTATTGTAGGTTTGAGCATATTGAAGCATTTACCTCTGTTGCCTTTGTTTCTTGCTCTTCTGTGAGTTCCTTCCTCTTCATTTATCATTTTTTTTTGTTAATACGTGTCCACATGAAGTTAAAATTATATACTGTCTTATTTCAAAGAATGAATGATATAAGTTAATCAATGTACACCTGTATTTGAAAATTCTTACCTATCAGTTAAAAGTAAAAGTACAAATTTTATTTATCTAATTATAGATATTTACATGAAACCAGCACATTTTCAGTTCCTTTACTAAAAAAGACAACAAACTAAATACATTATAAATATGTGAATTGATTTGTTATAATATTTAAATGTCATATTTTAAAAGACATCTGTCGTATTAACATAATTTTTTATAAATAGACAAATTAAGTTAAAAATTGTGACCTCCATATGTTCAAGTCTATTTGAAAATTATTGAGAGTTGACGTTTTGTGTCATTATTAGTATCCTTTGTGACAAATTGTTCAAAAGTCATAGTAATACCACCAGTGATTGTGTGTGTGTGTGTGTGTGTGTGAGTGATTGTGTTGAGTCAGCTCTGACTCATCGTGGGTTTAAACTGCTGACCTTGCAATTAGCAGTCCAGTGCTTATCCTACAGCACCACATCAGTATTCATATATTTTTGACACATTAATAGAAATACTTTCTCTCTGCTATAAGAAAAAGAAAAAAAAAAGGCTTAATATTCTTCATCTACTTTGGCCTTTTTCTCAAATTATTTCTAAACTCTTAGTTTTCCTTTAAGTTACAGATTTAAACCACTTTATAAAAAACTTTTGTTGTCAAGTGCAGTCAAGTTGGTTCTGAATGCATAGCTACCCTGTATAGGATTTCTAAGGAGTGGATGGTGTGTTTAAACCACCGACCTTGCAGCTCAAACTGACCTTGTAGTCCAGTGCATTATCCTGCAGTGCCAACCCAGTTAGACAGTAATATTTTTTCCATTTTCATTGTTTACATGAAAACCTTTGCACTGGTCTTTTTCTCCTCATCTAACTTCTCTAAAGTGGGTCTATAATGCAGTGGTTATCATGTCTGCTTTACATGCTGAAGGTACTGCATTTGAATCCAAGGTAACCACCCGGTCGGTCCTTTGGTGTCCTGGTGTGACACTACAGGATAGTGCACTGGACGACAAGGTTAGTTTGATCCACAAAATTGGCAGTTCAAACCCACCAGCTGCTCCTTGGAAACACTCTGTAGGGTTATTATGAGTCAAAATGGGCTTGACAGCACTTAAAACAACCACAAACATCTCTAAGCTGCTAGCAGTTCCCGAATTCTTACACTGTTAAGTTCTTTAGTATAGATAGTCTGATCAGTGTTTTTTTTTTTTTTTTTTTTTATTGTGAATTATGTGTTGGTTTACATGGGTGAACATTATCTTTACATTCATAGTATCATACTTTGTTTCAATGCAATGATCACAATCCCCTATATACATCATCAAACAATCAAAGGGTACACCCCACATGCCTGCTCCCCCAGCTTCCAGCACACAATCCCTCTTCCTCAGTAGATCCAGAGTCCCCAGCCACTCCTTCTGTGTACTTCATTGTCTCTGCCTCCATCCCCAGTGTCACTGCATATCCAGACAAGGTCTCCCACATTGCTTATTTCCCTTGATGGTTCCAGGGATCTCTGCTCCTGGACTGCAAAATCAGTCACTTCCCTCCTTTTGTTACCAAACATTTATATTTACCTTTCCAACACCCACTGTCAGACCTGGTAGCAATCATTCCCTATTAAACCACAGGAGTCCTTTCCCCTCTCACCTTTTATTAGCCCCATCCAGACAGGTTAGAAACAATTCAGTGGAGGTTCTACCTATCCCTGTATCCTCTGGAGCTAGGTTCCCTATTGAGAGCTTGTACGCCAGTCACGTCTTGCCATTGTAGTCTGCCCATTTTGGGTAGCCAATGTCTAAGTTCTCCCTCCCTGTCGACCCTCTGTACCAAGGGCATGGGAATGATTCTCACTGTTGAGATTTGCCCTCTCCTTTATCATACTGCATCCACAAGCATAGGTCAAGATTGCCCACTTATAGTGGGTTACTACTTTTTTTTTTGATTCTTCTTTCTTCCTCTAGTGGTGTCCTGATCATCCAGCCATTGATGCCAGGTCAAATGGGTACTACCTGAAAGTGTGAGTGTTCTTGTGCATCTCCCCTAACTTTATATCAGCTGGACAGTTCACACTCATTTCTAGTCCTCTGAGGCCATGTCCCTTCTCCTGGGCCCAGGAGTCCCCAGGTCTCGTCTTACTGCTGGCTAGCCAGGTCTCAATCCAGGTTAACAGGAGTCTATTGAATGTGGTCAGACTTAGTTCACAACTTCATTGCTGTTTCCCCACCTCTTCCCCGTATGTCAGCAGCATGATCATATGCCTGCTAGTATATTCCATTAGAGTTTCAGTCTTGGAAGGGGGTTTGCCTTGAGGGGACCTGACCACTTGCCTTGATGGCTCCCTGGGGAATAACTTGTTTGTTCTTGTAGTACTCAATTGGACTGCTGTTGTTGTTATTTTCTGTTGGTCTTTCTTTCAAGAAGTATCTTCTGTTCTTCTAGCTGCTCCAGAGTAGTCTGCTTGTCCTTTCAAGTGGGAATATCTCACCTCAGAAGATTCTGGATGAAGATCAGGATTCCACCTACGGTTTTAGACAATGCAAAGGCTCTGCAGGAAGCTTCCTTCACTGGGAAAGTTCTAGCCACATTTTAGTTATTCCGAACAGTTATAGGCTTAAGAAGGACTTACAAGCTTTATCTGATGATGTTTCTGGCTATTCGTCTCTCTCCCCTTCCACTGTCTATTTTACAATCAATCATAGGCAAGGGAAACCAAGATTCAACAAATAGCCAAGCATCTTAGTATCATTTCCCCATTTTACCCACTCAAACCATGCCTCAATCTTTGTATCCATGAGCCCTGTTGTTCCAGGTTTGTGCTCAAATTGTTTTTTACCTCTGTCCTATTTAGCCCATGTAAATCTGCCTAGCTAGTCTCCCATCTGCCTTATATTTCCTTTCCCTTCCCCCTTCTCATGTATTGCCCCTCCCCTCAGCACCAAACGATCCTGTGTCTGTTGGATACCCTTTGTTCCATTATTCTGTGCCTATTCCCTATCCTGTGCTCCACCTTCCCCTTGCTCCCCCCCACATCACCCCCTACACCCTGGTAACCACCAACACCAACAACAAAGAAAATAATAATAAAAATAAAAATTTAAAAAAAGATATATTTTTCCCCCTTTCAGTGTGGGTGCTTTTCCTTAATTTTTTATAATAATGGCTTTATGCCTTATTTCTCCTTTTATCATTGACTGATTTCACTCAGCATAACGTCCTCAACGTTCACCCATGTTATGTGGTGGCTTGCTGCATCCTTGTTATTCTTCAGGGTGGCATAGTATTCCATTGTGTGTATGTACCATAGTTGGTTTATCCATTCTTCCATACATGGGTACTTAGGCTGTCTCCATCTTTTTGCTATTGTAAATAGTGCTGCTATAAACATTGGTGTGCATATATCTACTTGTGTTATGGATCATTATTCTTATGGATAAATACCAAGTAGAGGAATTACTGGATCACAAGGTATCTTTATTTCCAACCTTCTGAGGTAGCACTGTATTGTTTTCCATAGTACTTGGACCATTTTGCAATCCCACTAGCAATGTAGTAGGGAACCAGTCCCTCCACATTCTCGCCAACATTTATTGTCCTCTACTTTTTAAATCTTTGCTATTATTGCTGATGTGAGATTATATCTCATTGTTGTTTTTATTTGCATCTCTCTAATGGCTAGTGATCATTAACATTTCTTCATATGTTTGCTGGCTGCCTGGATCTCCTCCTTAGTAAAGTGTCTATTCATGTCTTGTGCCCATTTTTTACTCCGATTATTTGTCCCTTTCTTGTAGAGGTATTGTAGCTTCCTATATATTTTGGAAATTAGTCCCTTGTCTGATGTGTCGTTGGACAAGATTTTTTTCATGTTCTGTGGGCTCCCTTTTTTACTCTTTTGATGAAGTCTTTTGATACAAACAAGTTTTTAATTTTTAGTATGACCAATTGGTCTATTTTGTCTATTTTTTGTTTAAGTTTCAAAATGTCTGGTAGCCTGTGTATGTATTGTATTAGAGCTCTCACATTTTC
>NW_006408584.1:5887964-5891023 GCF_000296735.1 Chrysochloris asiatica
GGTAATACAGAGTATGCTTGTAGCTTGGCTATATGAGCACAGTTTCTTTCTTCTCTTGCATAAGGTAGGGGGAGAAATTTCCCATGCCTGGGAGATGAGTGAGGCCAAAAGGACCAAAGACAGAAATAATATAAAAGTAGAGACAGAAACCATCAATCAGAAACAAAAATAAAATTGTGATTGACAGTTGTTCACTGGCCTTTGCTTTGTGAAGGGTCTCACCTAGGTAAACTATGGGGCGGTTTCCATGGTCAAAACATCATGAGAAGCAGCTGTGGCTTTCCTCTCTGTACTGTGGGAATGATGTGGAAAACAGTGGGGATGATGTTGGATGCTTCTGGGGTTGTGTTCCTGTCCACCTGTAGGCATCAGGGCTGTGCATTGAGGGTGAAGAGGAGAGATATGTTAAAAGTGAAAAATGAAAAATGTCACACCTCTCCCTTCAC
Organism: Chrysochloris asiatica; assembly: GCF_000296735.1. Taxonomy (NCBI): domain Eukaryota; kingdom Metazoa; phylum Chordata; class Mammalia; order Afrosoricida; family Chrysochloridae; genus Chrysochloris; species Chrysochloris asiatica. Next base: position 5,888,411 of record NW_006408584.1, read on the forward strand.
TGCTCAGTGGCTTCTAGCACTGGGTCTCTACCTCTGCTTGGCTGTGGCCTGCCCTCTGGCTTGTGGACTTCTGGCTTCTGGCCACCATGGCTTAGTTGAATAAGAAATTACAGTATTTTGCTTTCACTTACACATTTCTTCTCAATGGGTGCAGGGAACTGGTGCCCAGAACCTTAAACAAGATCCAAAGCTGTGCACTTTTTCTCCAGACTGCTATTTCTCTGCTTTATTTTGCCTTTTGGCAGAGGAGTCTTCACTTAATCTAATCAGTTTTATTTTACAGTTTTTACTCCTTTGTTGGTTATTCCAAATACCTTAAGAACATAAAGAAAGAGGATAATTATATTAAGGTAAATATTATCTTATACTGTGCAGTGTTAGCCTGATTATATCTCTACGGAATAAAATGTACTATTGGAATTTGTTTCTCCAAACCAAAAGTGATTCAAAAACAGGAAAAATGAACAGTGGAAGCATTGAAAAGAAATTCCAGGAGTATCATGTACCGTTAGCTTGAAAAGTTACTCTAATATTTTCTTAATAGTGGGCTTATAATTTTTTCTAACAATAAGAAAGAATGAAGAAGTTTACAAAGATCACTTTTAAGAAAACAAGAAGTTGGATAATAAGACAGTTTGTAGAAATGTAGAAAAACTATAATGCACTAATTTAAAACTCTTTGAAAGCACTAAGAAATTCACACAATAAAGAAAGGAACAATCTTCTGAAATATGTGTTGCATTCTAATCATATGATTTTCTCTTTTCCAAAGGTTCTTTTAATATTATCATTTTTCTCTATAAATCATATTCTTTATCACAAGTAAAGTGTGATATAGATCATGCTGTACTTTTCCCCATGTTTTACTACATTTTCATTAAATCTATTTATAAAATACAAAGTATATATCTTTACCATTTTTAATTTTAAATGTTTTAGAAACAACTTTCAAATACTCTTTAATAATTGTAGGTAGTATATCATGTCACAAAATACCTTGAGCTTTCTTAAGATTTACCTAAAAATGAATTTTAGACAAAAATAGCTTAGAAACATGAATACATTGTCAAAAATTACTAAAAGCACACAAACAGTACAAAATGAAATAGATAACTGGGGCCTTCTAAAAATTATGTGCTTTTGTGCATCAAAAGATTTCACCAAAAGAGTGGAAACGGAGCCCAGAGATTGGGAAAATTTATTTTGCAATGACATATCAATCAAGAAATTAATCTCATCCTGGTGTGGCACTGAGGGTTAATGCATCAAATTGCAAGGTTGGTTTGAACAGAAGGGTCGGCAGTCAAACTCACCAATGGCTCCTTGGAAACCCTATGTAGGGTCGCTATGAGTTAGAACTGACTCATAGGCACTTAACTACAACAACAACAGCACTTCTTAAAGAAAAAGACAAAAAACAAATTTAAAAATTTTGATAATGATAGTAAATATTTCTTCATATGTTTGTTAGCTGCTTGAATGTTTTCCTTGGTGAAGTGATTTTTTTTATATCCTGTGCCCACTTTAAAATTTGTTTTGTTTTTTTTTTTGTCTTTTTCTTATGGAGGTACTGTTGTTAACTATCATTTAATCTGTTCCGACTCATAATGACCTTTTATAGGGTTTCTGAGGAGTGGCTTTTGAGTTTGGACTGCTGACCTTGCAGTTCAAATTGTCCTTGAGGTCAAGTGCTCATCCTAGGATGTCATATGAGCACTCCATAATTAGCCATTATTGTTGTTGTTGCTAAGTGCCATAGAGTTGAAACACTGTATAGGGTTTCTAAGCAGCAGTTGGTGTGTCTGAACTACTGACTTTGTGGTGCAAACCAAACTTGTTGTCTATTGCATTATCCCACCCTGCCACACCAGGATTTTACCAATCAGAACAGCAATGAAATATCATCTCACACCAGAATCAATAGCAAAATTTCAAACAAACAGAAAACAAAAAATGCTGGTGAGTGTGTGGAAAGCCTGGGACACTCCTACTTTGTTGGTAGAATGTAAAATGGTTCAGCCACTGTGGAAAATGATATGGTTCTTTCTCAGGAAGTTGGAAATAGAAATGCCATATGACTCAGCAATCCCTCTACCTGTTTTATATCCAGAAGAAATAAGAGCCAGGACATGAGTAGATATATGCACACCGATGTTCATCACAGTACTATTCACAATAGCAAAAAGATGGAGATAGTCTAAATGATCATTAATGGAAGAATGGCTAAACAAACTTTGGTATATACACACAATGGAATACTATGCAATGTTGAAGAATAATGATGAATCAGCAAAACACCTCATAACATGGATAAGCCTGGAAGCCATTATACTGAGTGAAATTGGTGGTGGTGGTTTTGTGCCATGGAGTCGGTTCCAACTCATAACCACCCTGTAACAGGATTATTGAAGCTGTAAATCTTTATGGGAGCAAAAAATCTCATTCTTCTACTGTGGAACAGCTGGTAGTTTCGAACTGCAGACCTTGAGGTTAGCAGCCCAACTCATAACCATTATGCTACCAGAGTTCCTTTGCATGAAATTAGCCAGTTACAAAAGGTCAAATTAATAGTGCATGAGACCTCTATTGTAAACTCTCAAGAAAAGATTGAAA
>NW_006408584.1:5891403-5898172 GCF_000296735.1 Chrysochloris asiatica
GTGGTTCAAGCTAACCAGCTGCTCCTTGGAAACCCTATACAGGGTCGCTATGGGTCAGAATTGACTCGACGGCACTTAACAATAACAACAATGCTAAATATAATCCACATTATTAGTTAATTAAGTAATTTAAGAAAAATAAGTCAAAAGCTCATGTGAAGGTACTAGGAATCTGTCTCTTATTTCAACAACGTTTGGATGGAACAGATTCAGGGACTCCACACCTCTAACCTTGGAACACCTCTTACCTCCTCTTTAGGTGCAATGTCTTCTCTGCGGCCATCTTCTTGGCCCTGCTACCAGGACTAGCTAAGCAATTGTTTTTGTCTGTGAGGTTATTTCCAAATCTTCACTCAACAATGAGCTCTCAGATACATCAGAACTATTCTGCTGAAGTGTAGGTTGGTGTCAATTGTCTAGTCAATCTGCATCTGTAGGCCTGTTACACCAACCTCTCTCTAAGTTTCTATTTCAGTTATCTCGATGTGACCTTGGAAGGCGTGGAACACTTCTTTGAATTGACAAAGGAAGATTGTGAGGATGTCAAGCAATACTTGAAACTGCAAAACCAGTATGGCAGCCACACTTTCTTTCAAGATGAGTAGGGAAGAATCCTGACCCTGGAGAAGAACTTGAACCAGTCCCTTCTGGTGTGTGTGTGTGTTACCCACACAGACCCCCACCTCTGTGATTTTCTGATGAACAATTTCCTCAATAAGAAGGTGAAAATCATCAAGAAGAGGGGCGACCACTTGACCAATCTTCACGGTGTTGCCAGCCCTAAGATAGGGCTAGGTGAATATCTTTTTGAGATACTCACCCTCAAGTATGACTAGGAGCCTGTGAAGCTTGTCTACCCATGAGATGCCTTTAACATTGTCCTGCCCTCCTTCTGCCTGAATCTTGCCCTCCAGCCACAGATGCAGCATCGCCACCACGCTGGAGCCCTCTTTCCCAGGCCAGGGACCGAATGAAAACAATAAAACTTCCTTTTACAGCAAGTAAAATAAGGAAAATCATGCTTTACCAATCAATGTCTCTTGCCTTCACAAGTTAAATCTGTACAATGATACCAGTAGAAGTATGGTTCTCAAATCATATATCATAAAAATATTTTGTAGGTATTATATGCAGTAAATTAATGTATGTGCATTGAACTCTGGAACACTTGGTTTATCTGCAACTTTGGGATAGAATTTGGCAACAGTTTCAGAAGTATTATAACACTATAGAGGAGGGAAGATATAGTCAGAAATAATACAGATTGAAATAAAATCTACATAACAAATTAGCAGCTTTACGGCTTATTTAGAAAAACTAACTTTGTTATAGCATGTCTCACTTTTTTTTAACAAAAGCAATTACAACCTCACTAAATTACCTTTATTTTATTTTTTAAAAAATGTTTTATTGTGAATTATGTGTTAGTTTACATGGGAGAACATTAGTTTTACATTCATCCTATCGTATATCGTTTCTTTGCCATGGTTACAATCCCCTCCATGCATCATCAACCAACCAAAGGATATACCCTGCAAGCATGCGCCCTCCCCCCCTCCCCCCAGTTGTCAGCATGCAGCACCTCTTCCTCTCTGGGTCTAAAGTCCCCAGCTGCTCCATCTCTCCACATCATTGTCTCTGCCTCCATCTCTGGCGTCACTGCTTCTCTGGGTAGGGTCCCGTTCTCCGCTCTTCTCCCTTGATGGTTCCAGGGACCTCCGCTCCTAGACTGCAAAGTCAACTGCTCCCCTCCTTTTTCTACAAAGCTTCTATCTTTACATTTCCAACCCTCACAATCAGTCCTGATAACAAGTATTCACTATTGTATCACAAGTGACCTATCCTCATCTCCTTTCATCAGCCCCACAAGATTGAATAATACTCAGTGGAGATTCTACCTTCTTCCATGCCCTCTGGATCTAGATTACTTCTTGAAAGCTTGTAAGCCAGTCACTTCTTGTCTTTGAAGCCCCTCCCATTTTGGGTAGTCAATGTCCAAGTTGCCCATCCCTGTCTACTCTATTTATGGAGGGGGTGGGAATGGTCCTCGCTGTAAAGATTTGTTCCCTCTTTTGTGCTACTGCAACCATAGGTGTAGGTCAAATTTGTCACATTCTATTAGATTGCTCCTTTTTTCTCTCTCTCTTCTCTCTTCTTCTAGTTGAGTTCTGATCATCCAGTCATTGAAGCCAGGTCAAGTGGGTATTATGTGCAAGTGTGGCTGTTCTTGTTCATATGCTCTCTCTTATTGTCAGTTGGATGCTTCACTTTCCACTCTACTCCTCTGTGGCTATGTCGCTGACTCTGGGGTCAAGAGTCCCCAGGTTTTGCCACACTGCTGGCCATCCAGGTCTCCAGCCAGCTTCACAGGAGTCTATTGAATATTGTAGGACTTAGCTTGCAGCTTCACTGCTATTTTCCTTTACTTCCCCTTTTCAGTGATGAACGTGGTCACCGATCAGAACATGTATTCCCATTGAGTCTTAGTCTTGGAAGGGGGTTTGTTCTGAGGAGATCCAACCACTTGCCTTGATGTCTTCTGGGCAAGCAACTTGCTTGCTTCTTATAGTAATCAGTTGGTCTGCCATTATTGTTTTGTATTTTTCCTGTCGATCTTTCTTTCAAGAAGTATCTTCTGATCTTCTAGCCACTCCAGGCTGGTCTGCTTGTCCTTTCAAGTGGAAATTTCCCACCTTTGAAGTTTCTGGATGCAGTTCAGGATTCCACCTATGGTCTTATGTAATGCAGAGGGGATGCAGGAAACCACCTTCACTGGGCTCATTTTAGCCCTATTTTAGATATTCAATCAGTTAGAGGCAGAAGATGGACTTACAAGATTTCTATAGTGATATTTCTGTCTATTCCTTTCTCTCCCCATCAAGTGTCTATTTTATAATAGTATGCCAGGGAAACCAAGATTCAAAAGACAGAAAGTGTCTTAACATCATTTCTCCCCTTTCTCCATTTCAACCATGTCTCAATCCCTGTATCCCATAGCCCTGTTTTTCCAAGGTTGTGCATACATCATTATTTACCTCTGTCCCACTTGGCCCACGCAAACCTGCCTAATTGTTCTCCCTTCTGCTGTTCTTCCATTTCCTTCTTCCTTCTTGTATGTTGCCCCCCTCCCTAGCACCCAAACTATCCTGTGTCTATTCCCTACCCTGTGTTCCACCTTCCCCTCCCACAATCCTAATAGCCAGCAAACCGCCCCCCTTTAGTATGAGTTCTTTTTCTTAGACTTTTATAGTAGTGATCCTATGCAATATTTCTCCTTTTGTGACTAATTTCAGTCAACATAATGTCCTCAATGTTCATTCATATTATGCGGTGGCTTGCAGCTTCCTTGTTATTCTTCAAGGTAGCATAATATTCTATTGTGTGTATGTACCACAGTTTGTTTATCCATTCTTCAGTTGATGGGCACTTTGGCTATCTCCATCTTTTTGCTATTGTAAATAGTGTTGCTATGAACATTGGTGTGCATATATCTACTCATGTTATGGCTCACATTTCTTGTGGGTAAATACCAAGTAGAGGAATTTCTGGATCATTAGATACGTCTATTTCCAACTTTCTGAGGAAGTGCCATATCATTTTACAGTCCCACCAGCAATGCAGGAGCATCCCAGTCTCTCCACATCCCTACCAGCATTTATTGTCCTCTACTTTTTTTTAATCTTTGCTGCTGTTGCTGGTGTGAGATGATATCTCATAGTTGTTTTGATTTGCATATCTCTAATGACTAATGATCATGAACATTTCTTCATATGTTTGCTAGCTGCCTGGATCTCCTCCTTGGTGAAGTGTCTGTTCATGTCCTGCACCCATTTTTTTAATTGGGTTATTTGTCTTTTTCTTGTAGCGTTGTTGTAGTTTCCTATATATTTTAGAAATAAGTCCCTTGTCTGATGTTTTATTGCAAAAGATTTTTTCCCCTTCTGGGGTTCCCTTTTCACTCTTCTGGTGAAGTCTTTTGATGCACATAAGTTTTTAATTTTTAATATGTCCCACTCATCTATTTTGTCTACTTTTGTTTGCGTAGTTTTCAAAATGTTTGGTAGTCTGTATATTCCCTGAATTAGTGCCCTCACATTTGTCCCTAGTTTTTCATTGATGGCCTTTATAATTCTGGGAATTTACCTTTATTTTTAAAGTAAAACAAACAAATAAACATAAGGAAAGCAGAACCTTGGTTTTTAGGTGATCATGAACCATTTTTGAATTTTGAAGTTTTCCATAAGAACTCAGTGTTCTAATCTAAATGTTTTTAAGTTTAATTGTGTTTATGGTAGGAGTGCTTAGCTGACACACAATCTGTGCCAGAAATGATTAGGTAAAACTATGTATGTTATTGTTATTCGTTACTTATGGCCATCCCAGGTGAGCAGAATGGAACTGCTTCATAGGATTTTTGAGGTTGTGAACCATCTGAAGTAGATCACCAGACCTGCATTCTAAGATGCCTCTGCTTGGGCTCTGTTAATCTTTCAGATAATGGTGCAGTGTTTAAACTTTCCACCACCCAAGGATTCCTTATCTATGTATGTTGTTGTTATGTGGATTCCAACTTTGGGTAAATTCTAACTCATAGTGATCTTATGGAAGAAAATGTTGTTGCTGTTAAGTGTTTTCAATGAAGTTTGAACTCATAGTGACCCTGTGTAGGGTTTCCAACTAAAGTTTGGTAGATTTGAACCACCAACCTTGTGGTTCAAATGGACCTTGTGATCCAATGTTTATTCTACAGAAATTTAACAGGACTCCATAGCAGAAAATAGAATTGCCCTACAGGATTTTCTTCCTGGAAAGGACATACCCCAACAAGATGGACTGACATAATAGCAGCAAAAATGGGCTCAAACATAAAAACAATCGTGAGGATGTTATGGAACTGGGCAGTGTTCCATTCTGCTGTGCATGTGGTCACTTTATGGCAGCCACCAAGCAACAACAAATACAATTTCCTGGGCTGAAATCTTAACAGAAAGAGATCTCCAGGTCTTTTCTCCCATGGCATGACTGGTTGGTCTGAACTGCTATCCTATGGGTTAAAAGACTAGCACTTAACCATTGATCTCCTTATATCTATTTATCAACCCAAACCCAAACCACTGCCGTTAAGTTGATTCCAACTCATAGAAACACTGCAGGACACACTGCTCCTTTGGGTTTCTGAGACTGTAATTCTTTACAATAGCAGGCAACCTTATCTTTCTCCCTTGGCGAGGCTGGTGATTTGAACTGCCTACCTTGCTGTGCTTGCCCAATGCTTAACTCACTATGCTAGCAGGGTTCCTTTTATATCCATACACACATACATCTATGTACATTGCTGTTGTTCCATTGAGTAGGTTCTGACTCATAGCGATCTTGTATAGGGTTTCAGAAGAGTGACTGGTGCATTTGAACTGTCGATCTTGTTGTTTAAACCAAACCTGAGTTTGAGTGCTTATCCTATAGAACCATCCTATAGATACATTTAAACATATATTAAACATGTCAAAACTACATCACCCAGTAATTCCTAGGCATTTATTCAAGATACATGAAAACCTGTATTCACAAAAACAATTATTCATACATACTCATGGAAGGTTGAGTGATTTAGTCTTTTGGTCACTTTAGGAGGAACAACTATGCATCTATAACCCAGTCCTTTCTCCTTCATTTTTGTAGTGGGTCTGTCTAATGACACAGGGCTGATTTTTCCCTCTGATCCTGGTTTCTCATTCTATACCAACTTAAAATATTTTAAAGAATAAAAGACAATTAGAAGGGAGGAGCAATTCCTGTGAGGAAAAAAAGGCCACATGTACCTGCATGCATATGCTAGGGATCTTTAAACAGGAGAAGCACAAAAACTACCATGACCAAATTTTATTTCAGAGTTCAAGTTATACTTGCTTAGTCACAGTCTCTTAGAGGGAAAAGAAGTTGAAGCTATTAAATGAGATTAGATGGAGTTCACAATGGGAAAGTGGTTAAGTAATCTTGTTGGAAAAATTCTGTTAACTAATTCAATATACTTTTACTTGGATGTCACAACTGAATGTATAGTAGGAGTTTTTGTGTAATATACCCCTATATCTGCATTTCATAAATACTAGAGGGAGTTATACAATTCAGGTATACCTCTAACAGAGATTTGAAAGACACAGTGAAATATGGCTAACTCCCCAACCCATCAAGCTGTCCCCTTAGAGGTGGTCCAACAGAAACAGTATAGACAACAAAAGAAAAAAGGTAAATGATTCAGTTAAATATCTAGTTTTTCAGTTAAATATCTAATTGGAGTCCTGGTGTGGTACTGTGGGTTAATGTGCTGAACTACAAAGTTGGTTTGAACAGTAAGGTGGTGGTTCAAGTTCACCAGCCACTCCTAGGAAACCCTATACAGGCCGCTAAAAGTCAGAACCCATACATGGGCAAAAACACATGTATATCTATGCATATATACACACGTTCCACTCTTCCTCTCATATCCATTCAACATGTGTCTTTAACCACATGTGTCTTTGTCCACCTTCAGAACACTGTTGTCCCAAGTTTGCATATATATCAACATTTACTTTATCCCCTTTAGCCCTTGTATAACTCCCTGTGTCTTCACTGTCTTCACCATTCTTCTGCCAACCTCCCTTTTCTTGCATATTGCCCTCCCTATCACCTAAGTTTATGCAAAGATTTAGAGTTAGAAAACCAAAAGGGAAGAACACGGTCAGCATTTCTCAAGCTGGGGGAACTGAAGAAAAAATTCAAGCCTCAA
>NW_006408584.1:5899752-5929739 GCF_000296735.1 Chrysochloris asiatica
CGGTGGTGAGGTTGGCCCAGAATCAGACATTGTTTCGTTCTGCTGTGCATGGGGTCGCTATGAGTCGGTTCCGACTCGGTGGCACCTGACAACAACATCACCTAAGTTAACATGTGTCTACCCTCTAGCCAGTGAATTATTCTCCCTTCCCTCTCACCCCTGGAAATCATCAAAGAATGTTTGTTTTTTTCTCTTTCAAACACTTATAAATTTATACAACCCATCCTCCTCCCCTACCCATTCACTGGCTCTATGTCTTCCAACACAGATTTGTTTGCTTTTCTGGCAGTCCATGGTACTTTTAATAATATTCTCCAACATCATAATTCATATGCATCAATTCTTCAATGGTCCTTTGATTCATTGTCCAACTTTCATATGCATATGAGGCTATTGAAAAATACCATGACTTGAGTAAGGTGCACCTTAGTCCTTAAATGGGCATCTTTGTTCTTGAACACTTTAAAGAGGTATTGTTAATAGATTTTCCTAGTGCAATATGTTCTTCAACTTTTTGACTGATACTTTCATGAGTGTTGATAATGGATCCAAGCAAAATGAAGTTTTTGACAATTTCAATCTTTTCTCCATTTATATGGACATTATTATTGGTCTAGTTGTGAGGATTATTATTCTCTTTACATGAAGGTGTAACCCATATTGAAGACTGTGGTCTTTCATCTTCATAAGTAAGTATTTTAATTCTTCATCACTTTTACCAAGAAAGGTTGTATCATCTACATATCACAGGCTGTTAATGAATCTTCCTCGAATCCTGATGCCACATATTTCTTCATATAATACAGCTTCTCAGATTATTTGCTGAACAAACAGATTGAATAAATATGATAAAAGGGAACAACCCTTGCACACACCCTTCCTTATTTTAAACCCTTCAGTGTCACCTTGTTCTGTTGTAGGTTCCTCATGAGCGCAATTATGTGTTCTAGAATACCCATTCTTCACAATGTTACCCATAGCTTGTCATGATAAACACAGTCAAAAGTCTTTCCACAGTCTATACAGCATGGGTAGCATCTTTCTGATAGTCTCTGTGTTCAGCCACGATCCATCTGAAGTTAGCAGTGGCATTCTTTGTTCAACGTGTTTATCTGAGTCTGGCTTCAACCTCTGGAAGTTCCCTGCCAATGTACTGTTGCAGTATTTTTTTAATTATCTCTAGAAAACTTTTACTTGCATGTGATACTGATATTGTCTAATTATTTATGCATTGTGTTGGGACATCTCTCTTTGGAATGGGCACAAATATGAATATCATCCAATCTGTTGTCCAGGTAGCTGTCTTCCAAATTTCTTGGCATAGTTGAGTGAGTGTTACCAATGCCACATCAGTTTGTTGAAATATTTCAATTGTATTCCATCAATTACCAAACTCTTGTTCTTTGTCAATGCCTTCAATGCACCTTGGAATTTTTCCTTCAGTGCCATTGGCTACTAATTATAAGTCACCTCTTGAAATAGTTGAAAATCAAACTTTTTTTTTTTTTTTTTGGCATAGTGACTGTATAGTTCTTCCATCTTGTTTGGCGGTTCCTGAATCACTCATATTTTGTCCACAGAATCTTCAATATTGCAAGTGTAAGGTTGAGTTTTTTCTTTAGTTCTTTCAGCTTGAGAAATTCTGAGCTTGTTCTTCCCTTTTGGTTTTCTAACTCCAGATGCTTATATATTTCGTCATAATACTTAACTCTGTCTTTTTGAGCTGCCTTTTGGAATTCTCTGTTCAGCTCCTTTACTCCTTATTTATTCCATTTGCATTTACATCTCTATACTGACACACAAGTTTCAGATGCTCTTCCTTCTTTCTCATATTCTTAATGACCTTTTTGCATATTTCCTGTATTATGTTCTCAATGTTATTCAACAACTTGTGTAGTCTTCGGTCATTAGTGTTTAATGCAACAAATCTGTTATTGAGATAATCTCTAAATTCAAGTAGAATATGTTCAAGGTCATGTGTTGGCTCTCACAGAGTTTAAAATTTTTTCTTCAACTTCAGAATGAACTTGCATAGAAGTCGTTTACAATCTTTCCCTGGCTTTTTTTTTGGATGATGATAGGGAGGTTTCCCACCATATCTTCCTATAGATAGAGTCAATTTCATTTCTGTGTATTCCATCTGATGAGGTCCATGTGTACTTTTTTTATGATAGAATTTATGATTAATAAACCCCTAAATAATTTGAGTGGCATGCCTTTAATGTAAATTTTTTAAAACTAAATGAGCAGACATGCAACATTCAACTTTTTCAACAGTAAAAGATAAGCTGTCTCCTTCATTCTCTCCTCCAAAATAGGATTCTTAACACCTCATTTAGAATTTTTAAGCACTGAAGAACTATGTGTTCCACTTGAGAATTCTTCTTAGTCAAAACTATAACATGAAATGCTAGAATCTATTCTGCTAGTGTGGCACACTCTCCCTTTGTGGCCCTATAATACTCATTACTGCTTGGAACATTACTTTTGTGATTTATAGTTTTTCCAGTAGAACCTATGACAATATGAGTTGTCCTCTGCTTGCTAGTGTCCATTGTGCTCATGTATTGGCTTGCCATGGCCACCATTTACATCACTTTGAAAAGTGACTATTGATTCTCTATTGGGATCTTATTAAAATTGTATGCTTTACCAATTGAGGTTTTCTGAATCTCTTGCCTATATTTGTATTTTGAGATTGGTCAAATCAACTTAATGACTCATAACTCTGAAAAGACCTAAATGACCTCCCTTACTGAGCCACTAAACTCTGTTGGCATATAAATTTTACAAGAAAATATGGAAGTGCTCCTTTGGGGAAATTTGAATCAAGAACACTGGACCAAATAGAGTCATGATTTACAGAGGTTACAACAAGTAGCTAGGTCTGTTTGTTCAGGTAATTTGAAACCTCATGGTTTCCATTGAGTTGCTTCAGCTTTTTGGACTCAGTTCTACAGATCTAAAACAAAATGAATACATAATCACTTGACTCAGTGTGCAGAAGTCAAGGTAGTGCTCAGCTTTGGACAATATTTCCTTTGATATGCTGTGCTATATTTTTATTTTAATGAATTTTTAACTGTTTCTAATGTTGAACCTATAAAGATTGTTATTGTTGTTGTTAGGTGCCATTGAGTTGGCACCAACCCATAGCAACCTTATGCACAGGAGAATGAAACACTGCCTGATCCTGGGCCAACCTCACTACTGTTGCCATGCTTCAGTCCATCGATGCTGCCATTTGGCTAATCCATCTCATTGGGCATCTTCCTTTTTTCTCTGACCCTCAATCTTACCAAACATGATATCTTTCTCCAGTGACTGGTCCCTTCTGACAATATGTCCGAAATCTGAGAGACAAAGTTTGGCCATCTTGGCCTCCAAGGAGCACTCTGGCTGCACTTCTTCCAACATGGATCCATTTGTTCTTTTGGCAGCCCATGGCACTTTCAATATTCTCCTCCAACATAACTGAAAAGCATGAATTCTTCTACGATCTTCCTTATTTACTGTCCAGCTTTCACACGCATATGAGGTTATTGAAAATACCATGGCTTGGGTCAGGAGCACCTTAGTCCTCAGGCTGACATATTCAGCACTTTAAAAAGGTCTTGGGCAGCAGATTTGTCTAATGCAATACTTCGCTTGATTTCTTGACTGCTGCTTCTGTGAGTGTTGATAGTTGGTCCAAAAAGAATGAATTCCTTGACAATGTCAATCTTTTCTCCATTGATAAGAATGTTGTTGATTGGGCTAGTGGCGAGGATTTTTTTTTTCCCTTACATTGAGATGTGGTCCATACCAAAGGCTGTGCTCTTTGATCTTCATCAGTAAATGTTTTAAGTCCTCTTCACTTTAGATTATAGGTTGATAACTAAAGATTTTAAGCTGATAAATATACTCCTTATGGGACCATGATTTATGCTGATTAGACTGTCTGGGTCATTTATATAAGTAAGTACCAACCAGCTTGACCTCACAGATGTGCACAGAGCACTCCACCCAACAACAGCACAATATATACCCTTTTTCAGTATATATGAAACATTCTCAAAAATAGACCATATAGTAGACCATAAAGCAAGCCTCAATAAATGAAAAAAACATCAAAACACTGCAAACATTTTCTCAGATCAAAACTTTATAAAATTAGAAATAAACAACAGGATGAGCAAGGAAATAAAAAAAAAAAAAATTGACACAGTGCTTAAAAACTACTCAAGGGGAAAAAATACTGAATCAAATGAGAATGAAAATACAATATATGAAAATCTTTGGAACATGACAAAAGCAATCTTTAGAGGACAATTTATAGATGCACAAATCAAAAAGAAGAAGAACTAAAATCAACACCTTAATATGATATATTCTAAAATTAGAGGGAAAACAAGTCTACATTTACCAGAAGAAAGCAAATAATATGGATTAGAGTAGAAATAAATGAAACAAAATCAATACAAAGAATCAAAAAGACTAGAAGTCAGTTTTTTGGTGAGGACTAGAAAAATCTTCAAAACTTGAAAGTGACCATTTAAAGTGGAACTATTGGTCTCACCCTGTCCAAAGCAAAGAAGAGTGAAGAAAATTCAAAGATGCAGGAAAACAATTATTCCAAGGGAATAATGGGCCACATGATCCCCAGATCTATGTCCTGAAATCAGAAGTACTAGATGACACTAGGTTACCATTACACAGCACCACACCAGGACTCCCACCCATCAGAAGGGGAATCACAATACAGGTTCTTGGAAAGAGTAGGAGAAAACTTTGGAACAAAACTCAAAATAACTTAGAAAGAGCTGTCTTACAGTTATGATAGTGACTGGTAGAATCCTGAGATTACAACCTTTAGTTACTCTCCAAACCTGGAAACAAACTTGCTTTTCAGTCAAACAATAGATAAGTGTATATCACCAAAATATGGAGTCCTGGTGTGGCACTGTGGGTTAATGCACTAGAATGCTAAATCTGTTTGAACCACAAGGTCAGTGGTTCAAGCTCACCAGCTGCTCCTTAGAAACCCTATACAGGGTTGCTGTGGGTCAAAACTGATTGACGGCTTTTAACAACAACAACATTTTACCATAATGGACAGGTTCAATATAATCTGTCAAAACAAGACAAGGAGCTGACTTTGGAACAAACCATCAGTTGCTGAAGCTGAACAAAGTTAAAACAAATCCATGAGAGCCAAGATATGACCTTGAATGGTGGTGGTGGTTATGGGCCTTGGTGTCAGTTCTGACTCATAGCAACCCTATGCAGGGTTTCCAAGACTGTAAACCTTTATGGGAACAGAAAGCCTATCTTTATTCCATAAAATGGTTGGTATTTTTGAACTGCTGACCTTGATATTAGCAGCCTGATTTGTAACCACTATGTTACCTGAGCTCCTTATGACCTTGAGCATATCCCACCTGAGTTTAGAAACCATCTCAAGAACATATTTGATGCATTAGACACTAATAATAATAATTTAAAAAATCAGAGGGTCGACTTGGGCATTAAGAACATCATAAATGAAGAAAGCAAAAGGGCATTAACAGGACAGAGAAGTCCAATGTGAATTTAGAAGAGACTCTGAAACTTGCTCTTGAACATAGAGAAGTCAAAGTGACTGGAAGAAATAATGAAGTAAAATACCTGAAAAGAAAATTTCCAAGGGCAGCTCAAGAAAACAAAGTGAAGTATTACAATGAAATGTGCAAAGATCTGGAATCAGAAAACAAAAAGGTCAGAACAAGTTTAGCATTTCTCAAATTCAAGCGTCGAGTTGCAATACTATAACATTCTGTGAACAGAATGCTGAATGATGCAGGATGCATCAAAAGAAGATGGAAGGAATACACAAAGTCATATTTAAAAAAATAATTGGTCTGTGTTCAACCACTTCAAGAGATGAATATGTTCAGAAAAGATAATATCGAAGGAAGAGGTTCAAGGTGCACTGAGGACACTAGTGAAAAACAAGCCTTCAGGAATTGATGGAATACAAATGGAAAGTTTTCAACAAGCTGATGCAATGCTGAATGTGCTCTCAAGAAATTGGGAAGACCGTTATCTCTTCAAATAACTGGAAAATCTCTGAATTTGTGCCCATTCCATAAAAAGTGATAGAAATCAGATATTGAACAATTGTGATTAATTCCACAAACAAGTAAATTTTGCTGGAGATAATTCACAAATGATTGCAGCAGTATATCCTCCAGGAGCTGCCATACATACATTCAAGTATGATTCATTCTTGAGGATATGAAACGAGTAATATTATTGCTGATGTCAGATGAATCTTGGCTAAGAACAGAGAATACTAGAAAGATGTTTATTTGTGCTTTATTGCTGATTCAAAGGAATTCAACAATGTGGGTCATAACAAACTATGGATAACATTTTGAAAAATGGGCATTCCAGAACACTTAATTGTGCCCACAAGGAGCACCAACACAGAACAAGAGACCGAGGGAATACTGAATGGTTTAATATTAGGAAAGGAATGTGTCAAGGATATCTCCTTTCACCATACTTAAATGTATATGCTGAGAAAATAATCTGAGAAGCTGGATTACATGAAGAAGAATATAGCATCAGGACTGCAGGAAAACTCAGCAACCTGTGATATGCAATTACAAAGCCTTGTTTTAAGTAAGAATTACTTACAAATGAAGATCAAAAACTGCAGTGTTCAGTATAGATTGAATCTTAATGTAAAGAAAAGAAAAATCCTTACAACTGGACCAATAAATGACATCCTAATAAATAGAGAAAAAAAAGTTGTCAAAGATTTTAGTTTCCTTAGATCCATAATCAGCATTCATGATAGAAGCAGTGAAGAAATCAAATGAAGTATTGCATTGGACAAATCTGCTACATGAGCTTTACCCTTAAGAAACTTTCAATTTTGCTTATGATTTACAAATATTGTAATTATTATTTACAAATAATAGTGTATATTATTTCATGCTTACCTGACCTGATTATGTTCTCCTGTTAATGAACCATAGGACTCTATTTTGATGAAATATATATATTTGCTTTTTATCCTCTAAAGAACTATCTTTCCTCCTATTCCACCACTCCTCTCTCCCTCTAGACACTGATTTACTTCAAGGGATTGTGCCATGCAATCATGGGCGGTTGTTGCTAAGTGTTGTCAAGTTGGTTCTGACTCATAGCGACGATGTAAATGGTTTCAATGAGTGAGTGGTGGATTTGAAACACTTACCTTTTGGTTAGCAGTCCAGTGTTTATCCTACAGTGCCACACCAAAATCCATAAGTCAGGGAGCATATCAGAGACTTCTGAATTCTTAATTTTCAAGATACATAATTCTGGGAATGATAAGGATTTAGGGTTGAGAAAGACTGAGTCCTGCTAGAACATTCATTTCTATTCTGGAGGTGGACCACACCCCTTAAAAAATTGATTGATTACATCAGATTGCAAGCTGTAAAGTGATTATGTTACGTATGGAACAGCAACCATTCCAGCTTCCCAAGCCACTGAGAATCACAGCCTAGACAAACTGACACGTACAATTAACAATCATAAGGTTAGTCACAAAATTGGTTGTCTCTCCAGTTGATAAAAGGGATGCAAAGATTGAATAAAAAGGGGACTGAGATAAAGTGCAATAGATGGCAAGACTTGCTCAAGCGCAAGTCTATCAGTAAGAGACATAAACATAAGCATAAGTTGAAAATAATTTGAAATGTCTAAGCTGAACTTTTCTTTTAAAAAATCAGCATACTGTATACATTTCCAAATGTTTTGAATTATTTCCCTCTGTTTATGGATATTTAAGTACAGTGGGGAAAATATCCAAGTGAATTTTCATCAAGATTGTAAAGTGCCAATTTTAGACACTTTTCCTGCAGTTTGTGACTGAGTTCTGCTAATGTTGATGTTGTTAGGTACATTGTGTTGGTTCCAATGCACACTGTCTGTGTCAGTCAATCTTGGTGAGGGTTATCCTCTTATGTTTTTCTCCCAAAAATGGATCTTCCTGATAACATGTTCAAAATATATGACAAAGTCTCACCATCTACTCTTATAATAAGCATTCTGGTTGTACTTTTGCCAAAACTGTGGGATAAAATAAACAGTTCATGAGAAATTCAGATTATGAAAATCAGCAGATAGAGAAAAAGATGAAAATATCCTTTTTTTTTCTATAATATATTAAATTTTGCCAATGTTATTTGGATCCAATCCAATTATGTTTGTGAATCCAGTTGGCAGACCATTTGCTCTCTGAATTTATAGCACTAATGCAATTGAACAAAGAATTAGCCCCGGATAAGGCAGAAGCCTGGCCAGCAGCTTTAAAGTGAGAGATGAGAAAGCTATGTGAAATCTTTTTAGAGAAAGAACAATTAGACCCCTGCTGGCCTCTGTGCTGTCATGGCAACCTTCCAACTAAGGTGTACTTACTATTTTGAGAAGCAGGAATTTCCCATAGGGTTATTGGAACATAACCCAGGTTTTATATAAAGTGTATCTTTCACTTTAGTTTGGGTCTTATAGTTTCAGTACTAAACTGTTTTCTTTGTTTTGTTATTTTGTATTTAAGAATACATTTTAAATTAATGTAATTAATTAAAATATTAGCTGTTATGCTGTATTACCAGAAACCCTCTAGCATTATTTTTGTATTCCTGTCAATCATTGGACTCTGATACTTTCCAGATTTTAAGATTTCAAAGGAATTTCCCTTAGTATAACAATAAAGTATATAACATTATTATTATAGTTTTAAGCTGCCTTTGTATGCATACTGAATTTATAAATAAAAATAAACCAGCATGTGCATTATTAACAAACTATGTTTCTATGCCTTAAATATAGCATCTTAGTCTTGGATTAGAATTGTCCACATTGAAAATGACATCATGGCAGCTCCTTCAAACTCTCCACCTAATTACCTATGGAAGTGCAAAATGGTAAAAATTCACAGTGATATTTAAAACTAAGAATTAAAAAATACAGTCATACCAGAATTGTGAAGAACGGGCATTTGTTACAAATTAAAGAAACAGAATTATGGAAACATCTGGGAGTCACTCAGCCTTGCCCATTCCTTTCTGTTGTTGTTAAATGTCATTGAATGGCTCCAATTCGTAGTGACCCTGTGTAGGGCTTCCAAGGAGAAGCTGGTGGGTTTGAACTGCAGACCTTTTGGTTCAAACTGATCTTGTTTTCCAGTGCTGTATCCTGCAGTGCCACATCAGGATTTCTTGCCCATTCCTTGTTGTTGTTGTTATTGCTATTGTTAAGTGCTGTGGAGTCAGTTACGATTCATAGTGACCCTGTATAGGGTTTTTGAGAAGAAGCTGGTGGGTTTTAACCTCTGACCTTGTGGTTAGCAGTCTAGTGCATATCCTATAGCACCCAGTCAAGACTCCACAATTAATAATTTTAAAATAATAAAATAAAAACATTTCTCCAGTCATTTTGAGAATTGAACTCTTAATCAACATTCAACAAAATTATTGCCTTGTAAGTTCCAGGTCCACAACATGTGTCTGTCAGTGTGTCATACTGTTATGGCGTGTGTGTTGCTGTGATGCTGAAAATTATACTACTAGTATTTCAAGGAGTCCTGCCTCGGTGCTACAGGATAAGCACTGGACTGCAAGGTCTGTTTGAATCATAAGTTTGGTAGCTCAAACTCAACAGCCTCTCCTTGGAAACCCTATATAGGTTGCTATGAGTTGGAACTGACTCAATGGCACTTAACAGCAACAACAGTGGTTATGTGTCATGGAGTCAGAACCGACTCATAGCGACTATGTAAAGGGTTTCAAGGCTGTAAATCTTTACAGGAGTAGAACGCCTCATCTTTCTCCCATGGAACAGTAGTATTCCAAATCTATGCAGCGTCACCCATAATGGATACATTTTCTTGATACTTCCAGACAAAGTCAAAGTAGAAAGAGAGGCCTGACGATCTACTTATGAAAATTAACCAATGAATTCTTTATGGATCATAATAGAATACTGTTCTTCTCACTGCTTTTTTATAAGCTATCAGAAGAGATCAATGGATTGGAGGAGGACATCATGATTGGTGAAAAAAGGTCACAGAAGGTTGGGGATCCTCAGTGAGAATAAATGTCAAAATAACTGCAACTATTGACTGAAATAAAGTCTTGGTTTGGTGATGTGGTACAGAAAAGTTGGTTTGAACCACAAGGTCGGCAGTTCAAACTCACCACATTCTTTGGAAACTATATACAGGATCACTATTAGTCAGAACTGACTCAAGGTCACTTAACAACAACAACATTGACTGAAGCACAGTGGAAATCACGAGATGACAAAGGCCTGTACAACATTTTATTCCATTGTACATAAGGTCATCATGCATCAGGGTTGACTCAGTGCCATTTCTCTATCTATCTATCTATCTATCTATCTATCTATCTATCTATCTATCTATCCTGTAATTTAAAATAAGGTAAGTAAGGGTCAGAGAGTGATAAATAGAGACAGAGGGTAGCAATTTTATATATGAGAGCATTTCAGAGAGAACTTCTTCAAGCTTTCTTTGGACATATCATTAGTAGAAATCAATTTCTAGAGGAGGATATCATGTTTGGTGAACTGGATTGTGAGGGTAGCACAGGACCAGGGAATGTTTTGTTCTGCTGTACATGAGGTCACTATGAGTCAGAGTTGACTTGATGGCAGCTACCAAAACAAGTGCCAGTAATGTTAAAGGCAGAAAAAGTCTTCTGCAATGCATCCTGGACCATGTAACCCCCACAAACAAAGTGTCTTCAGCACTGACATAGTATTTGTATACAGACTTATCTGTCTGTATTATATAAGCAGATCGACTGGGCCTCAAACTTTCAGGCAGCTATAAGACTGCTAGGAATGGGACACAGACCTGCTGACATCAAGCATTCAATGGGTGTTATGCTTATCTATGAGTTGGACAGGCAAGACACTTCCACAAGGTTGGTGAAGTGAACACCATTACTATTACTTATATAAAGTCAGCAGTAAACAATGAAGATAAATTCCCCACGGGGAAATGTTTACCCTTGCCCTGATTACCCTTTCACACTTTTATATGACTGGAAAGGGACACCCTGGTTCATATCACTGCTACCTTTTGCTGCCAGCAAGCTACTTGGGGGTGCCTGCAAAACTCTTGAGCCTTATGTTCTGCTTCAAGGCATATATATATATATAGCGATCATATGTATAAAAATATATCCTTAACAAAAGTAAGTTAATAAGACATTTGAATTTAATATGTAAGTATTACGTACATTTAAGTACACACATATACAAATGTGTAATCTGTCTTAGGTCTAGGTATGAACCACATTGAGCAGTGAAGTCTGAATTATTATGTAAATGTAGCCAGTGAAAAATTTGGCTAAAACTCAAGCTCTGTATATACTCTTGGTATCTAATTGAGCAATTACTTTTTAGAATACGAGAAATAACAAATAAATTGAAATTGCTACTCTTTCTATGTTTTTAATTTCCTGGTCAATAATAAAAACGAATTACTTTTTAGAACATTGCAGAATTAGAAACATAGATAGATGGATGGATGAAGGATAAGTGGATGGATGGATGAGTGGATGGACAAATTGATTTGAATTATAAAGCCATATATTCTTATCCCATGGTATAAGGGACAACTAAATGAACCGACTTTCATAGAGCCAAGTGTATTTATAAAAATATAGAATTATTTCATAATAGTAATTGTTGTTGCTGTTGTGTGTTGTTGAGTCAGTTCCGACCCACAGCGATCCAATATAGCTTTCTGAGAAGCGGCTTGTGAGCTTGAACTGCTGACCTTACAGTTCAAACCGACTTTGCAATCCAGCACATTAACCCAATAGTAATGCTGTTTTTAGGTGCCATGAGTTGGGACTGACTCATAGCGACCCTATGTGTAACAGAACAAAACACTGCTCTGTCCTGGGCCAACCTCACAACTGTTGCCACACTTGAGCCCATTGATGCTGCCGCTATGTCAGTCCATCTCACTGGGCTCTTCCTCTTTCTCTCTGACCCTCCACCTTACCAAACATAACATCCTTCTCCAGTGACTAGTCCCTCTTGACAATATGTCTGAAGTATGACAGAAAAAGTTTGGGCTCCAGGGAGCACTCTGGTTGCACTTCTTCCAAAACAGACTTGTTGGTTCTTTTGGCAGTCCATGATGCTTTCAGTATTCATCTCCAACACAAGAAGTCAAAAGCATAAATTCTTCTACTGTCTTCCTTATTTACTCTCCAGCTTTTGCAAGCATATTAGGTATTGAAAATACATGGCTTGAGTCAGGCACACCTTAGTCCTCCAGCTGATATATTTGCTCTTCAAAACTTTAAAAATGTCTTGTGCAGCAGATTTGCCTAATGTAATACATTGTTTCATTTCTTGATTGCTGCTTCCATGAGTGTTGGTAGTTCATTCCAAGAAGAATGAAGTCCTTGACAACTTCAATCTTTTCTCTGTTGATAAGAATGTTGTTTATTAGTCCAGTGGTGAGGATTTTTTGTTTTCTTTACATTGAGATGCAATCCATACTGAAGGTTGTGCTCTTTGATCTTCATCAGTAAATATTTTATGTTCTCTTCCCTTTCAGCAAGCAAGGTTGTATCATCTGTATATCACAAGTTTTAATGAGTCTTCCTCCAATCCTGATACTACGTTTTTCTTCATATAACCCAGCTTCTCAGATTATTTGCTCAGCATAGAGGTTGAATAAGTATGATGAAGAATACAACCCTGTCGTACACCTTTCTTAATTTTAAACCATTCAGTGTTCCCATGTTCTGTTCAAATAACTGCCTCTTGGTCCATGTACAGATTCTTCATGAAGACAATTAAGTGTTCCAGAATACACATACTTAGCAATGTTGGCCATAGCTTGTCATGATCCACACAATCAAAAGCCTTAGCATAGTAAATAAAGCATAGGTAAACATCTTTCTGATATTCTCTGCTTCAGCCAAGATCCATTGGACATCAGCAATGATATCCCTTGGTCCACAGCCTCTTCTGAATCTGGCTTGAATCTCTGGACGTTCTCTGTCAATGTATGTTTGCAGCCATTTCTGCATTACCTTTAGTTAAACTTTACTCGCATGGGATATCATAGATACTGTCTGATGATTTCCGCATTCTGTTGGGTCACCTCTCTTTGGAATGGGTACAATCGGCCAGATAGTTGTCTTCCAAATTTCTTGATATAGATGAGTGAATGCTTCCTGTGCCACCTCGCTTTCTTGAAATATTTCAATTTGTAGTCCATCAAGTGCTGGTGCCTTGTTCTTTGCCAATTCCTTCAATGCATCTTGGACTTCTTCCTTCAGTATCATTGGCTCTTGATCATATGCTATCTCTTGAAATGGTTGAACATCAACCACTTCCTTTTGGTACAGTGACTTTGTATATTCCTTCCATCTTCTTTCAATGCTGTCTGCATCATTCAATAATTTGCCCAGAGAATTCTTCAATAATGAAAGTCGAAGCTTGAATTTTTTATTCAGTTTTCCTAGTTTGTAGTTCCAGCACTCATCTGTTTGTTTGTCATACTGTGGTGGCTTGTGAGTTGCTGTGATTCTGGAAGCTATGCCACAGGTATTTTAAATACTATCAGGGTAACCCTTGGTGGACAGGTTTCAGATGATCCTCCAGGCGATGACAGACTAGGAAGAAGGAGTGATGAACTACTTTCAAATATTTAGTCACTGAAAACCTTATGACTAGCAGAGAATCCTAATAGTAATAGAGGAATTTAATTTGGAAGTAGAACTTCATGAAGTACCTAATAATTATTTTGAAATGTCTGGGGATGTTCATGTGTATATTCATGTCAAAAACAGCTTCCTTGGATAATACCCAAAGAAACCAATCAGATATAGACAGAATGAGTCAGATTCTAGTGCATGAGAAAGATATTTGAATTATTTAAAGTACCTAGGAAAGTTTAGGCATTGACTGTGTGACCTCTAGTCAGTGATGTAGATGAAAATATCCCAATAAATGACAGAACTTTGTGCTGGGCGAATATTAAGTTTCCTTCATATGTTAACAATGTGTTTCTATGATAAATGGAGAGTATGCAAACACATGTACTAATGATTTCTGCATTCAATGTTTTCTTTTTTTGGTTTGTCATACGTTAGTTACTCAAACAGAATTCGAAGACCATTTAGTTGCAGACATTTCAAAACTTGATACCTGGAGTACAATTTAGAGATTATTTAATATAACCATTTTATTTTATAGTACAAATAAGACAGAACAATTAATTTTATTCTAAAGGTGAATCAGTTAGGATCAGACTCATGATTGTAATATAAATCTTCTATCAGGTATTTTTATTCTACTGGTCTGATGACCAGGCTAAATGTGTGCCTTGTTTCTATCACTGTTCATGATCAATATCTTTGTATGATGCCCAGAAGTGCAAAAGCTACCTTGAGACTTTAAAAAGTACTGTCCATTTTTCTTGTGGGTTAATATCAAGTAGAGGAATTGCTGGATCATAAGGTATTTCTATTTTCAACCTTCTGAGGAAACACAAGAAGATATACACACACCAATGTTCATAGCAGCACTATTTACTATAGCAAAAAGATGGAGACAGCCAAAGTGCCCATCAACTGAAGAATGGATAAACAAACTGTGGTACATACACACAATGGAATATTATGTTACCTTGAAGAATAACAAGGAAGCAGCAAGCCACCGCATGACATGGATGAACCTTGAGGACATTATGCTGAGTGAAATTAGTCAGTCACAAAAAGAGAAATATTACATAGGACCACTACTGTAAAAGACTAAGAAAAAGAAACCGTACTAAAGGGGGGTAGGGGGAATTCTTTGTTGATTGCTGGGAAGTTGGTGGTGGGTGAGGGGAAGGAGGGGAAGGTGGAGCACAGGGTAGGGATTAGACACAGGAAAGTTTGGGTGCTGGGGAGGGGGGCAATATCCAAGGAAGGAGAGGGAAACGGAAGAACAAAGCAGATGGGAGAACAATTAGGCATGTTTGAATGGGCTAAGTGGGACAGAGATAAAGAATGATATACACACAACCTTGGAACTGCAGGGCTCTGGCATACAGAGATTGAGTCATGATTGGAATGGGGAAAAGGGGGGAATAATGTTAAGATGCTCAGAAGTCTTTTGAACCTTGGTTTTCCTTGCATTATAATATAAAATAGACACTGGAGGGTGAGAGAAAGGAATACTCAGAAACATCACCATAGAAAGCTTGTAAGTCCGTCTTCTGCCTATACCTAAAATGGGGCTACAGCGTGCCCAGTGAAGAAGGCTTCCTGCGGAGCCTTTGCAATACATAAGACTATAGGTAGAAGCCTGAACCACATCCAGATCTCCAGAGATGGGAAATTTTCACTTGAAAGGACGAGCAGACCAGTCTGGAGAGGCTAGAAGAACAGAAGATACTTCTTGAAAGAAAGACCTACAGGAAAAATACAAGACAATAGAGGCAGATGGACTGTTACTACAAGAACAAACAAATTGCTTGCCCAGGAAACATCAAGGCAAGTGGTCGGGTCCCCTCAATGCAAACCCCTTTCCAAGACTAAGACTCAATGGAAATACGTGCTCTGATTGGTGACCACACGCATCGCCGATAGGGGGAAGTGGGGTAAAAGCAGCAATGAAGCAGCCAGCTAAGCCCTACAATGTTCGGTGGGCTTCTGTGGACCCAGATGGGGACCTGGTTGGCCAGCAGTGTGGGGAGACCTGGGGACTCTTGGGCCCAGAGTCAGTGCCGTGGCCACAGAGGACTAGAGTGGAGAGTGAAGCTACCAGCTGATAGGAAGAGAGGGTATATGCACAAGAACACCCACACTTGCAGATGGTACCCACTTGACCTGGCCCCGATGACTGGATGATCAGAGCTCAACCAGGAGAAGAAAGAAGAGGAAAAAAAAGAGTGATCTGATATAATTTGATGAACTTGTTCTACACCTACGGATGCAGTAACTCAAAAGAGGGAACAAATCCTTACAGCAAGAAATATTCCCACCCCCTCCACACACAAAGTAGACAGAGATGGGCAACTTGGACAAAGGATATCCAATTTGGGGATAGGGAGGACTACAAAGACAAAAAGTGACTGGCTTACAAACTTTCAAGAGAGAATCTAGAGCTAGGGGGCATGGAGGAAGGCAGAATCTCCAGTGAGTACTATCCAATCTGTCTAGGTGGAGCTGATGAAATGAAATACAGATGGGTCACTTGTGATACTTTAGTGAATAATTGTTATCAGGACTGATTATGAGGGTTGGAAATGTAAAGGTAGACGTTTTGTAGCAAGGAAGGGAGTGATTAATCCTCCAGTCTAGCATCAGAGGTATTTAGGACCATCAATGGAGAAAAGCCGAGAGCAGGACCCTACCCAGAGAAGCAGAGATGCCTGAGATAGAGACAGAGATGATGACGTGGAGTGATGAAGCAGCTGGTGACTTTGGATCCAGAGAGGGAGAAGGACTGTGTGCTGAAGACTGGGGGGGATGGGGGAGTGTAGGGGGCAGGTTTGTAGTGTATACCCTTTGGTTGGTTGATGATGCATGGAGGGTTTGGAACCATGGCAATGAAACAATATATGATGGAATGAATGTAAAACTAAAGTTATCTCATGTAAACTATCATATAATTCACAATAAAACATTAAAAAAAAAGTACTGTCCAACATTTTAAATTTGTTTAAGTGGAATGTGTGAGGGATGTGGAACTCTCTTACTAGCACAGAAACTTTGATTTAGACAAACTGGAAGCTACACTATACCTGACTCCCTTGCTTCATTGGATTAGGGACAAACACCTTTTAGTTAAATCACAAAGTGAGGCTTAGAGAGACTTTCTGTGATTATCATGTAAAATAATTCTAACCCACAATTACCCTACATTTTCTGTGTCAGGTTGATGTGTGCATATGTGCGTGTGTGATTTGGGGGATCAAAATTGTGAGTTAAGCTTGCCACAGGTTGGTGGTTCAAGCTTATCAGCTGCTCCTCAGAAACCCTATGTAGGGTCACTATGATTCGGAACTGATTTAAAAGCACTCAACAACAACATAGATATAAGACACATCAGCAATAAATGTGTGATATTTTTCTTCATCTACCTGTTTAAACTTCAGGGTTTTTTCCTGGTAGTGTCATATTTTGAGAAGTTAGAAAGGCATTATTTATTAGCCTTCTGAAAATTCTCAATAAACATCAACATGTTAGGTACAGGCAGAAGATGCAGGGCCCACGGAACCCACTGGATAATTAATGTTACATAGGCAGGAACTACCGGATCTGTTGTTGCAGAGTATTGGGATTAGAAAGCAACCTTCTATGCCTGATCTTCAACACATCTACTCTGCTAGAAAACTTATGCTCACAATACATGAACACTGATTAGGTTTTGTAAATATAAGCATCTGTAGGTCTCCCGGATGACAAATACCTGAATCCTGTCTAGCGTTTGTAAACTACTCAAGCAGGAACCTATTCATTTTACAAACTGATTTGATAACAGCTGTTACCATTTATGTGGTGGATCTTGTTGAAGGAATTAGATGCATTACTGTAGGTACTTCTTCTTTCAAGTTTTATAAGATATGTGGAATGACCAGTAACTCTTTGATATATATATATATATATCTTTGATATACTTATATATATGAAAGTCAATATATATATACATATATATATTGACTTTCTGTTAGAGCAATAAAGACTCTGGTGCAAGCTGTATTCCCAGTTGAAAGAAGAACAAGCTTGCAATTGACATATTTTATTAGAAAGTCACTTGCAAGCTTAAGACAGCTATTATTTTTTCTCTCTGAAAGTAATATACTACTAATAAAGAAAAAGGTCAGGGTCTTCTATTACATCTGAAATTACAGTTCATTTTTTATCATAATATAATAATATAAATGCCACTATGCATGCCCAAAGGTCAGTTTTAATACCTCTTTCCATTTGGGGTAAAGACATGGAACTCTAATAACATTTTTCCCCAAAAAATAAGGGCAACAAGTTCTGACAGACAAAACCCTACTTCAGAGTTAGCTTATTCCAATAGCACCTCACTGCTTGCACAGAAAGAGACAAAAGATATGCACACAGACACTGAACTCTAGAAGCTTAGAAAATGGCTAAAATAACTCTTTTCAAAATGCATTCATACAGCATAATGCTGTATACAAGTACATGCCAAAGTTTCCCTGACTGAGATAAAGCATATTGCTTATTTCATGGCTATTTGAACAGTTCTGTGTTCCATATTCAAGAATATTATTGTATCCATGTTCTATTGTTTCAGGAAATGAAGCTTTAGTTCTCTCAAAAAAGATACAACTATGCATCTCTCAATACACACATACATGAACACTTATATTCATTTATATGTTTATATATTCATATAAGAACACACTCAAATATTAACATTAAATGTTCTCTCATATCTCTATCTTTATCTACAAATACAACCACTCTTTCTGATTTTTTTGTTCTTTCTGTTTGTATGCATCTTCACACATATATTACATAAGTCATTTAAAGTCAAGCCTCAACCACCAGGAAACATTCTATATTCAAGAGATTAACTGAAAGAGTCCAAGGACATTGCTGAAGAGGATGACTGTTAATATGAAGAAGAAATTATAGACTACTCATAATTGAAAGTACTTGAAACTTGCAGATAAATTGGTTGAGAACTCAGAAGACTGCCTTTAACAGCTAAAAGAACCATTAAGAATAAGTTTGGACATTGAAAACATTAGTGGCTACAGAAGATGCATTCTTAAAAAAGAAAAATCTTAGTATAAGAAAGGGATCAAGTTTCTTGTGACAAGCTATAGTAGGCTGAGACTAAGTTTGAGTTTGTGGATAGGTTCAGCAAATAAATAAATTTTAAAAAGTGCATTGATGACTTAGAAAATGATCTATATACTCAGAAACTGAAGCACAAGAACATCAGAAAGGGTCTGGATCACATTTCAAACAACAACAAACCTTTTATTTATTTTAAGTTTCTTAGATTCACTTATTCCAAGACTTCATCAAACTGAATGTTTCATCTCTTTGAGATTCTCAGTCTGTATATTCTCCAGCTGATTCTGTTTTGTATTTATTTTTTAGCATTCTGCTTTAGGAACTGTTAGACACTGTGCTTTCTATTATAGCGTTTTTCATTTTAGAACAGTATGTAAAAAGAATGATAGACACAGTTTGCCATACTAGCTTCTTAGGAACATTTTGGCTGTACTTCTTCCAACAAAGATTTCTTTGTTCTTTCTGCAGTCTATGGTACTTTTAATATTCTCCTTTAACACTATAATTCTAATGCATCAATTATTCTTAGACCCTCTTTATTTATTGTCCAAATTTCACATGCATATGTTGTTGTTGTTAAGTGTGGTTCAGCCAATTCTGACTCATAGCAATCCTCTATAGGGGTTCTGAGGAGTGGCTGGTGAGTTTGAACCACCAATCTTGTTCAAACTGCCCTTGCCATCAAGTTCTTAAACTACAGTACTACAGTACTTAACATGAATCTGAGACATTACAAAATACTATGGTTTGGATTAAGCACACCTTAGTCCTCAGACAGACATCTTTACTCTTTAACACTGTAAAGAGGTCTTTTGCAGCAGAGTTCCTGAATGCAATAGGTCTTAATTTCTTGGCTGATGCTTCCTCAAGTTTTGATGGTGGATCCAAGCAAAATAAAGTCTTCAACAATCTTTTTAAAAATTTATCATTATGTTTTTTAAATCTTTTAAAAATTTATTTAGCAGGATATTATTTATTGGTCCAGTTGTAAGGAATTTTCTTTTCTTTACATTGAGGTGTAATTCCATATAATAGGTTATGGTCTTTGACCTTAATCAATAAGAATTCTAAGCCCTCTTCACTTCCAACAAGCAAGGTTGCATCACCTGAGTATAACAGGTTGCTAATTAGTCTTTCTCCAATCTTGATGCCACATTCTTCTTCATATAATATAGCTTCTCAGATTGTTTGCTCAACATACAGATTGAATAATTATGTTGAAAGAATACAATCCTGGTGAACACCATTCCTAATGTTAAACCATTTGGTGATCCCTTGTTCTGCTTGATCTACTGCCTCTTGGTCTATGTACAGGATCCTCATAAGCACAATTATATGTTCCAGAATACCCAAACTTTGCATTGTGGTCCGTAGCTTGTCTTGATCCACACAATCAAAAGTTTTTGCATAGTTAGTAAAGCACAGGTAAACATCTTTCTGTTATTCTCTGCTTTCAGCAGCCAAGCTCCATATCATGTCAGTAACGATATCCGTTGTTCCAGGTCCTCTTCTGAATGTGATGTCAACTTCCGGAAGTTCCCTGTCAAGGTATGCTTGCAGCTATTTCTATATTACCTTTAGTAAAACTTTACTCGCATGGAATATCAATGTCATTGTCCAATGATTTCCACATGCCGTTGGCTCACCTCTCTTTGAAATGGGCACAAATACAGATGTCGTCAGTCAATTGGTCAGGTACTTGTCTCCCAAATATCTTGGCATAGATGAGTAAGTGCCTACAGTACTGCATCAGTTTGTTGGAAGATTTCAATTTGTATTACATCAATTCCAGGCACCTTATTCTTTGCCAATGCCATCAATGCACCTTGGACTTCTTCCCCCAGGATCATTGGCTCTTGATCATATGCTGCCTCTTGAAATGGCTGAACATCGACCATTTCTTTTTGGTACAGAGACTCTGAGTATTCCTTCCATCTTCTTTTGGTGCTTTCTGAATCATTTAATATTTGCCCATGTTGTTGTTGATATTATTAATTGCCATTGAGTCAGTTCTGACTCATAGTGATCATGTATATAGTTTCTTTACGGGAGTAGAAAGCCTCATCTTTCTCCCACAGAACAGCTGGTAGTTTTGAACTGCTGACCTTGCTGTTAGCAGCCTCACTCATAACCACTACACTGCCCATAGAATCTTTAAACACTGCAAGTCAAGGTTTTTTTTTTTTTTTTTTTTCTTCAGTTCCATCAGCTTGAGAAATGCTGAGCGTGATCTCCCCTTTTGGTTTTCTAACTCCAGGTCTTTGCATATTCCATCATAATATTTGACTTTATGTTTTTGAGCTGACTTTTGGAATTTTCTGTTTAGCTCTTGTACCTCCTCACTTCTTCCATTTGATTTAGCATCTTTATGCTGGAAAGCAAGTTTCAGAGTCTCTTCAGACATCCATTTTGTTCTTTTCCTTCATTCTTGTCTTCTTAATGACTTTTTACTTTCTTCCTGTATGATTTTCTTGATGTCATCTCTCAACTGTCTTCAGTCTTTAGTGTCTAATCCATCAAATCTGTACTTCAGATAATCTCTAAATTCAGGTGAAATATATTCAAGATATTTTACCTGTTTTAGTTTTCTTTAGCTTCAGCTTGAATTTGCATATGAACCATTGTTGGTTTGTTCCACAGTCTGCTCCTGGCCATGTTTTGGCTGAGATATGGACCTTTTCCTTCATTTCTTTCCACAGATATAGTCAATTTGATTTCTGACTATTCCATCTGGTGAGGTATATGCATATTGTCATGTTTTATGTTGTTTAAAAAAGGTATTTACAATGAACAAATCATTGGTCTTGCGAAATTCTATCATACAATCTCCAGCATCATTTCTATCACCAAGGCCATATTTTCCAATGACTGATCCTTCCTCTTTTTATTTTTTCTTACTATACTTTGCATTCCAGTTGCAAGTAATTATCAACACATCGTGACCTCATCAACTTCAGACTGAATAAGTTGATAGAATTCTTCAATTTCTTCATCATTGGCTTTAGTGGATGCTTTGTAAATTTGAGAAGTAGTGGAATTCACTGGTCTTCCTTTTAGGCATATGGCTGTTATCCTATCATAGACAGCATTGTACTTCATGACAGATATCAATATGTTCTTTTTGATGATGAATGTGGTGCCATTTCTCTTCAGTTTGTCATTCCTGTCATAGTTTACTATGTGATTGTTAGATTCAAAATGGCCAATACCAGTTCATTTCAGCTCACAAATGGTATTGATGTTTATATGTTCCATTTAATTTTTTAAATTTCCAATTTTACTAGATTCATGTTTTGATCATTAATGGTTTGTTTACAGCTGTTTCTCTACATTTTGAGTTGTGATCCATCAGCAAATGAAGGTATTGAGGGCTTTATTCCATTTGCATCATCCTGGTCAGCTCTACTTGAGGAGGCAGCTCTTCTCCAGTTGCATTTTGAGTGCCTTCCAACCTGAAAGGCTCATCTTCCAGCACTATATATGACAATATTCTGGTGCACTTCATCATGTTTCAGTATTTAATAATGTAATGCTGACTGTGTTACACTGCTATTCATAAGGCTTTTTTTTTTTTTTTTAAGTTTTTATTGTGAATTGAGTGAAAGTTTACAGGGCAGACCATCAGTTTTACATTCAACAAATCATATACTTTGTTTTATTACAATGATTATAATCCCCTCCATATACCATCAGTTAACAGTATTTCTCTTTATTCATTTTAGCTCTTTTTTTTTTTTTCTAAACATTCAGGCATATATAATAATTTAAACCACCAAAGAGCACATTCTGCAAGCCTGCTTCCTGTCTGTCAGCTCTCATTCCCTCTCTTTCCATGAATCTAGAGTCCTTAGCTGCTTCCTCTCTCCATGTCCCCATCTCTGCCTCCATCTCTAGTGTCGCTGCTTCTTTGGATAAGGTCTCGCATTCTGCTTGTGCTCTTCTCCCTTGATGGTACTAGGGTCCTCTATTTCTGGGCTGTAAGATTAACTACTCCTCCATTTTTATTACAAAACTTCTACCTTTACAATTGTGACAGCCAGCTGCAATTAGTCATGATAACAATT
Organism: Chrysochloris asiatica; assembly: GCF_000296735.1. Taxonomy (NCBI): domain Eukaryota; kingdom Metazoa; phylum Chordata; class Mammalia; order Afrosoricida; family Chrysochloridae; genus Chrysochloris; species Chrysochloris asiatica. The sequence goes on from NW_006408584.1 coordinate 5,922,662, forward strand.
ACTCACTATTGAATCATAAGGATCATATCCCTTTGTCTTTTTTCAGAATCATTTAGATAAGATGAAAAATATTCAGTAGTGACTCTATCTTCCTCCACACACTCTTACACTAAATGCCCTTTTGAATCCTTGTAAGCCAGTCACTTTGTGCCTTTATCACTCCCTTATTTTAGCTAGCCAATGTCTAAGTTGCCTGCCCCTATCTACCCTGTACACAGAGGGGACAGCATTGACACTTGATGTGAAGATTCCTTCCCTCCATGTTGGTATTTTAAGCTACTACTTCCACGAGTATAGGTCAAGTTCATCAAATTGTAGCAATTTACCCTTTTCCTTTATCAGTTTTGTTTGTTTTTCATTCTTCCCCTAGCCAAGTTCTGATTATCAAGCCATTGAGGCTAGGTCAAATGGCTATATCTGCAAGTTTTGGTGTTTTTGCACATCTCCCCTCACTTCATATCAGCTGGATGCTTCACTCTTAGCTCTAGCCCTTTGTGACTAGATCCTTGTTCTTGGGCTCAGGTGTTCTTAGGTCTCACCACACTTTAGACTAATAGGCCTTTCCTCTTCACTCTTTCATCTCCAAGTCAATGGGAGTCTATGGAATGTGCATGAACTCAGCCCATTTCTTCATTGCTGCCTTTCCCCCACTTCCACTCACCAGTAGACTAATGTGGTCACCAGCAAGCTTACATGCCTGCTCATGAGTTCCCTTTGAGTTTCAGTCTTAGAGGGGTGTTTGTCCTGGAGGGACTTGATTGCTTGCCTTGATGACTTCCTGGTGAACAACTTGCTTATTCTTGTAGTAGCCAATCATGCTGCCATTTTTGCTTTGGGTTTTTCCTGATGATCTTTCTCTGAAGATGTATCTTCTGTCGTTCAAGCTGTTCCAGGTTGGTCTGGTTGTCTTTTCTAGTGGGAATGTCCCACCTCAGAAGGTTGTGGATGGGGCTCAGGATTCTGCGTAAGATCCTGTACACTGCAAAGGCTCCACAAGAAGCCTATTTTACTGGAAAATTGTAGAAACCCTTTTAGGTATTCCAATCAGTTATAGGCTGAAGATGGGTTTACAAGTTTTCTGTAATCATGTTTCCTGACATTCTTTTCTATCCCACTCAAGTGTCTATTTTACAATAGTAGGCAAAGGAAACCAATATTCATAAGACAGTCAAGCATCTTAGTATTATTTCTTGTCTTCATATTTTGCCTCAATCCCTGTGTCACAGAGCCCTGTTGTTCCAAGGTTGAGCATGCATCACTATTTTTCTCTGTTCCATTTAGCACATGCAACCTACCTAAGTGTTCCCCTATCTACCTTGTTCTTCCACCTCCTTTCCCTATTCATAAGGTTGTCAATGACTAAATATTCATAAGTAATTTGTCTCCCTTCTTCTTAGTCTGTCTTCATCTGGAAGCTCATCTGAAACCTGTCTTTCATGGATGATCCCATGGACATTCAAAATACCTATGACATAAGCTTCCAAAATCACAGCAACACCCAAGCCACCACAGTATGACAAACTGACATACAAATAGTGGTGAGATTACATTTGAAAAGCCAATTTCATAGGGATAAATGAAATATGTATCTAGTGCTATACATCAAGGCAAAAACATAAATTTTCCAAAGGACAAAAGGTTATCCATCAAAAAGTACTGAACACAGGATGGTATGATCTTAGTTACATTTTTGAAAGTATCACTCTGATACCAGTGTTGAGATTTCATAGAAGGAAGACAAAGGATACAATGTAAACTATGGAATGATTTAAAGACATGATCACAGTGGTTTGTTTGAAATATCAAAAGTGGAGAGAAGTGCTCATATTCTGAATAGACTGTGAAGCTTGAACAGAAAATCTTTGTTACTGGAAAAAATGTGAGAAGTGGAAAAAAAATAAGAATTAGTATATACTCCAATTGTATTTTGGTCTGTTAAGTGGAAAGAATAGAATTGTTGTTAATTTTAATTTGGAAACTATAGGAGAGGCAGGTAGAGGAATCTACTATCTCATATCTCACTTTGATTCTGTATCCTAGATTCATTTCCAGTTAAACCATATGGTATTGTTAGTCATCAACATTAATGTTGGTTGTTAAGTGCCACCTAGTCATTTCTGACTCATATCGACCCTGTGAGGGGTTTCTGAGGACCAGCTAGTGGTTTGAACCACCAACCTTGTTGTTCATAGTCCAGTGCTGATGCTACAGTGGCACACCAGGAGTCCAACATAGATGATATCATCAAGATAGGTGATATCTAAAGTAGAGAAATTGAGTGAGATCAATAAGGATACAAATGTAGATGTAGCAGAGCACAAGTACTAAACCCAGGAGGGCATTAAAAAGCTTGGTATCTAGTAAATTGAAACATCTGAAGTAGACATTGTGAAAGAGTACAGCCAGAATATAGTGATGCACAGGACACCAGACCAAGGAAATGTATAAAAGACTAGAGTAATCAAGATGGTAAAATATTACTGATAGATCAATATAAGAATGTACTCAGCAATTGGTTGTTAGTGATGAGATTCTTTTGATGTATGAAAGGGAAATATAATCTTTTGAATTGATTCATGAGATAAAGGTAAGAAAATTAAGTGATCAAGAAATTTATGAAGTAATTTTATCGTTGAGAGTAAACGTTACATAACATTATATATGTATTATGATGACAGTGAAGAAGAGATGAAGTAACTGATGATATGGGAAAGAAAGCAGAGCTACTAAAGCAATAAATGAGTAAATGGAAAAGGATGGACCTAATTAATGAGAAAGGCATTCTGCATCTGCCTGCAAAAGTATGCAGACAGTTGAACCACATAACAGAGAGAACATCTTTCACAGATAAAGCAGGTGGAAATATGTGTTGATGAAAGTGTTTAAAATTCTATTCTATTTCTTTTCTCAGTAAAACCAGAAATGAGCTCATCAGCTGAGAATGAAGAAGGGAAAAAAGGTGTTAGATAATTTCGTAAAGAAAAGGTGTAAAAAGTCATCTAAAAAAGTGGGAAAGTAAAAAAAAAAAAAAAAAAGACACAAGCAAACAAATGAAAAAAACTGAAGTAAATTTGCTAGGCAGCACTAAGAGCCCAATTAAGGTAAGCAATCATAAATTTAAAATAAGACTGTGAAGTACCATTGTGTGTTTTTTCTTCCAGAGCATTAAGCAACCCAAGTGAGTTACAGAAAAGATAGACAGTTGTACTTAGCCAGAATGACTGAAAGAAAAAGGGAGCTGAATGTGTATACAAGATTGTGTTAAACATGGAGTGTGGAAAACAAACTGGAGAAAATAACAAAGAAAGAAAATTAGGATATACATGGAATGAAAGACAAAGGATGCTTGGTAAGATTAATTTTATTGTTGGTCCTGAGATACCAAAAAATCAGTTTTGGAATTTTTAATCGAAAGGCATAAAGTAGTTGACAGAGAAGTATATGTGAAATTTAGTCAGATGCTATTTTTTGTAATAAGGTGATTCTGGGATATGATCATGAAAGTAGGTAGATGAGTTAGGGATGTGAAACAGTATTAATGGAAAGGAAATCAAGAAACTCAAAACTTTGTGTAGTGGCATGATTGTCAAAACTTCAGTTAAGATAAAAGATACATTAATATTTTAGGGAATAAAGAGACAGAATTGATAATAGTAACACAATAGAAGGGTAGCAGATAAGATGATTTGATAAGAGTGTCATAGAAGATTTAGGAAGGAAGAGAATGATATGAAAAATTCAGCAAAAAGCCAGAACAAGAACCTAATATCTTGATTACATTGTGTTATCCTATTAACAATATCCTTAATTTTCATGAAACTAAAATTTGCTAAAGATAATATTAAAATGTCTGTAACCATACATTAACAGGGAACTTCCAGAATTTCAAGTTGGATTCAGAAGAGGATATGGAGTGATGGATATCATAATTGATGTCAGATGGAACTTGGCTGAAAGCAGAAAATACAAGAAGGATGTTTATCTGTGTTTTATTGATTACGCAAAGGCTTTCGATTGGGTGGAGCATGACAATCTGTGGTAATATTGTGGAGAATAAGTATTCTGGAACACTTAATTGTGCTTATGAGGAACATGTACATAGACCAAGAGGCAGTTGTTTGAACAGAACAAGGGAATATCGAATGGTTTAAAATTAGGAAAGGTGTGTGACATGGTTGTGTTCATTCACCATACTTATTCAATCTGTATGCTGAGCAAATAATTTGAGAAGTTAGATTATATGAAGAAAAACAGCATTAGAATTGGAGGAAGACTCTGCAATGTGCAGAGGATATCATCTTACTTGCTGAAAGCAAAGAAGACATAAAATTTTAATTGATGAAGATCAGATACCACAGCCTTCGGTATGGGTTGCACCTCAATGTAAAGAAATAAAAAATCCTTTTCCACTGGACCAATAAGTAGCATCCATATAAATGGAGAAAATATTGGAATTATCAAAGACTTCATTTTGCTCAGATCAACCATCAACACTCATGGAAGCAGCAGTCAAGAAATCAAACAATGAATTACATTAAGCAAATCTGCTGCTCAAGACCTCTTTAAAGTGCTCAAGAGCAAAGATGCCAGTTTGAGGACTAAGGCGCACCTGACCCAAGCCATAATATTTTCAATAACCTCATTGTTGTTGTTGTTGTTGTTGAGTGCCATCGAGTTGGTTCTGACCCGTAGCGACCATGTATAGTGTTTCTGAGGAACAGCTGGTGAGCTTGAACCTTTGACCTTGAAGTTCAAATGGCTTTGCAATCTGGCGCATTAACCCACAGCACCACACCAGGCCTCCTAATAACCTCATATGCATATGAAAATTGGACAGTGAATTAGGAAGTCTGTAGGAGAATTGATGCATTTGATTTATGGTGTTGGAGTGGAATATTAAAAGTGCCATGGACTGCCAAAAGAACAAATAAATCTGTGTTGAAAGAAGTACAGCCAGAATGCTCCTTGGAAGCCAGGATGGCCAGACTCTGTGTCTCATACTTTGGACATATTTTCAGGAGGGACCGGTCGCGGGAGAAGGATATCATGTTTGGTAAAGCAGAGTGTCAGAGAAATAGAGGAAAACCCCAATGAGATGGATTGACACAGTGGCAGCAGCAATGGGCTCAAACATAGCAATGATTGGGAGGTTGACACAAGACGGGCATTGTTTCATTCTGTTGTTCATAGGGTTGCTATGAGTTGGTACTGACCCAATGGCACCTAACATCAATAACAACAACATTGGGAAGACAATGTCCTCAAGAGAGTGTCAGATTATTGTTAAAGCAAGACAGCAAAGAAAGTGGTCATCTTCACTGATGAAGAAATATCACTTCCAAATATCTCAAGAGAAGTTTTGATGAAAAGAGATAAAGACATATTAAAAATGATAGCAACAAAAGAAATACAACAGAATCAGGATAAGAGTCACCTTTGAGGACAGAGAGAGATGTAACTAGAGGAAGAAGTATGAAAGAGGCTTCAAGTATGGCTTTAGTACTATTTAACCTAGAGAAAACATGGCAAAAGTATAACGCTTGTTAAATCTGAGTATATTAGAATCTTAATTGTAGTATTAATGATATGATTGGGGCCTTTTTCACTTTGGCTTTAAATAGCACAGATTCCTACCTCAAAAATTTATTTTTCAGCACCCAAGGACAATCCTTTCATGATTATGACATCCTAGATAGTTATATAAAAAATAACTTTGAAATATAATTTCTCCCAATAATTTTGAAGAAATATTTGATTTCTAATTTTACATAGAAATTCCTGAAGAGGGGCTACAACATTCTTCAATTGTGGTAAACACATTCCACACTCTCACTATCCTTTAAATTATAATGTAGTCCTAAATCTTCTTTAAATCTCATCAACTTTACCTTTAGTCATTATGTTCTCTAAAGAAAATATATTTCTGCATCGTAAGTGGTTATTTGTTTTGTCTTCAGAGATATTCAAGCCTTTAGATTGCACCAAAAATAAAACTAAAGATCAAGTTCAATCATGAATAATCTTAAATAAAATATCTGTACACATATCCAACTGTACTCTGAAAAGTAATGTATCATAACAAGGAGTTATTTATTAGGAAATATTTAGTAAGATTTATTATGTTAATTATTATAATATAAAAAATAATATTGATGCCACAGATGCAGAAGACACAATGGGCATAATTCAATACACATTCATAGTAAAAATACTAAAAAATGTAGAATGAATAATCCTATAATAATATTAATTTATATGTCTGTATGTTTTTGAATATAGTATCTGAGATAGTAATTGATATGAAAGATAACTTTAAAAGACAATTTTAAAAAAGTGTTTATTGTGAATTGAGTGATAGCTTACATAGGAGAACATCAGCTTTACATTCATCCTATCATATTTTGTTTCATTGCAATGATTACAATACCCTCCACGTATCATCATTCAACAACATTTGCTTCTATAACCTCTGGTGTTTTTTTATGTTTTTGGGTGTACACTGAAACACTCAAGGAGCTCTGGTAGCGTAGTGGTTACAAATCGGGCTGTGAACCGCAAGGTCAGCAGTTCGAAACTACCAGCCGCTCCACTGGAGAAAGATGAGGCTTTCTGCTCCCGTAAAGATTTACAGCCTTGGAAATCCTGTACAAGGTCGCTATGGGTCGGAACCGACTCGACGGCACTTAACAACAACAACAACAACAACAACTGAAACACTCAGGAATATATAACCATTCAAACAACAAAAGGGCTTACCCTGCAAGCCAGCCTCCCAGGCGCCAGCACACAGCTCCTCTCCCTCCTTGACTCTAGAGTCCTCAGCTGCTCCATCACTCTACATCATTGTCTCTGCCTCCATCTCTAGTGTCACCGCATGTCTGGATAGGGTCCCACACTCTGCTCTTCTTTCTTGATGGTCTCAGGGTCCTCTGCTCCTGGACTGCAAGATCAACCTCTCCTCTCCTTTTGTTACAAAACATCTAACTTTACATTTTACAGCAATTACAATCAGTCTTGATAGCAATTATTCACTATTGAACCACAAGAGTCTTATCCTCATCTTCTTTCATCAGCCCCA
>NW_006408584.1:5930969-5943226 GCF_000296735.1 Chrysochloris asiatica
TTTGAATTATGGTGCTGGAGGAGAATATTGAAAGTGCCATGGTTTGCCAAAAAAAACCAATAGATCTGTTTTGGAAGAAGTGCAGCCAGAGTGCTCCTTATAGGCCAAGATGGCCAAACTTTGTCTCTCATATTTTGGACATATTGTCAGGAGGGAACAGTCGCTGGAGAAGGATATCATGTTTGGTAAGATGGAGGGTGATAGAAAAAGAGGAAGACCCCCAATGAGATGGATTGGCCAAGTGGCAACATCGATGGACTCAAGTGTGGCAATAGTAGTGAGGTTGGCCCAGGATTGGACATTGTTTCGTTCTGCTGTGCATAAGGTCGCTATGAGTCGGTGCCAACTCGATGGCACCTAACAACAACAATCCCTTCCCATCCCCCATTTTGGGTAGCCAATGTCTAAGTTGCTCATCCCTCTCAACCCTGTGTACAGAGGGCTGGGAATGATCCTTGCTGTAAAGATTTATTCCATCTTTTAAGCTACTACATTAATAAATATAGGTCAAGTTCATCAAATTGTAGCAGATTACAATTTTTTCTTCTTCTTCTTTCTTCCTTTAGTAGAGTTCTGCTCATCCAGTCATTGAAGCCAGGTCAAATGTGTACTATCTGCAAGTATGGGTATTCTTGTGCCTATCCCTCACTTCATATCAGCTGGACGCTTCACTCTCCATTCTAGTCCTCTGTGGTTATATCCCTGTCCATGTACTCAGGAGTCCCCAGGTCTTGCTATACTGCGGGTCAACCAGGTTTCAATCCAATTGACAGGAGTCTATTGAATGTGGTTGGACTTAGCCACAGTTCATTGCTGTTCCCCCCTTCCCCCCACTTCAGAGTGTATAGTTTTGATCCTTTTTGTGATGGCTCCTTCCCTCTCAGTTGGTATTTTGAGCTACTACATCCATAAGTATAGATCAAGTTCAACAAATTGTAGCAATTTACACTTGTTTCCTTTAACAAATTTGTCTTCTTCTAGTCGAGTTCTGATCATCAAGCCATTGAAGCTAGGTCAAATGGGCACTATTTGCAATTTTGGGTGTTATTGTGCATCTCCCCTCGCTTCAAGTTGGATGCTTCACTCTCAACTCTAGCTCTTTGAGGCTATGTCCTTGTTCGTGGGCTCAGGTTCCCCCAGGTCTCACCACACTTCAGACCAACCAGCCCTTCTTCTCTCTCTCATCTCCAGTTCAGTGGGATCCTATGGTACGTGGTCGAACTCAGCCAGAATCTTAATTGCTGCCTTTCCCCCACTTCCACTCACCAGTAGACCAACATGATTCTGCCCAAGCTTACATGCCTGCTTGTATGTTCCCTATAAGTTTCAGTCTGGGAAGAAAGTTTGTGCTGCAGGGACTTAATTGTTAGCCTTGATGGCTCCCCAGCGAACAGCTTGCTTGTTCTTGTAGTAGCCAATCATATTGTAATTTTTGTTTTTGATTTTTCCTGCTGATCTTTCTTTCAAGAAGTATCTTCTGTTCCTCTAGGCACTCCAGGCTGGTCTTTCAAGTGAGAATGTCCCATCTCAAAAGGTTCTAGATGGGGCTCAGGATTCCATCAAGGTTCTATACACTACAGAGTTTTTGCAAGAAATCTGCTTCACTGGAAAGTTCTAGAACCCCCTTTTAGATATTCCAATTGGTTATAGGCTGAAGATGCGCATACAAGCTTTCTATAATCATTTGTCCTGAGGTTCCTTTCTATCCCACTCATGTGTGTATTTTATAATAGTAGGCAAGGAAAACCAATATTCACAAGATAATCAAGCATCTTAACATTATTTCCACTCTTTTCTCCATTCAGTCTATGCCTCAATCCCTGTATCACAGAGCCCTGTTATTCCAAGGTTGAGCATATATCACGATTTACCTCTGTCTCGTTTAGCCCATGCAAACCTGCCTGTGTTCCCCTATCTACCTTGTTCTTCTGTCCTCTTCCCTCTTCTTGTGCATTGCCCTCCCCAACACCCAAAAAATTTACATTAAAAAATACATACTTTAAAATAAGTGACATGAAAAAATGACTTCAAGCATTTATATTCCTAAAAGGATTGTCTTTAGGGGGTGAACAACTATGCTTATGAAGTAGGAATCTACCATTTAAAACTAAGGTACAAAAGATGCCTGATCAGATCATCAAAATTACACTTAAGGTCTTTATATATACTCTACTGGTGTGGAGCCTTGGTGAAGCTCTGTAGTATAAGCATTGGACAACTAACCACAAAAATGGTGCTTCACACCCACTAGCTGCTCCTCAGAAATGCTGTACATGATCTTTATTAGTCAGAATGAATTCAATGGCACTTAACAGCAACAACATATATTCTCCACTCAGATAATTATACCTTTGCCATGCTTTCTTTAGATTAAATAATACTAAAGCTGTATTTGAAGCCAAAAATATATTAGACATGGCCACTAAAATGAGAAAAAAAAGAAATTTGCTGGTTGTATGGCATTGAAGGATAAACACTAGACTGCTAACCTTAAGATGAACAATTCAAACTTATCATATGCTTTGAAACCCTATACAGGGTCACTATGATTTGGAACTGATTTGGTGGCACTTAACAACAACATCACTGTTTATGACAGTATTTGTGGCATTAGCTACTGAATCTGTGAATGTGATTATACAATCTACTCACTGTTCACTTATTGACATAATTGGTGGTGGTAGTTGTGTGCCGTCGAGTCAGTTCCAGTTCAAAACTACCTTGTATAGAGTTTCTGTGCTGCAAAGCTATATGGGAGCAGAAAGTTTCATCCTTTTCCTATGTGGCTGGTGGCTGGTGGATTCAAACTGCTTACCTTGTGGTTAGCAGAGAAACATGTAACTCATTACACCCCAGGGCTAGGTCCCAAATACCAGGTCATTATGTGAAAATTAGTCTTCTGCAAAAATGGGAAACCACCACATCAAATTCATAACATAATGGTCAAATTCCATGATTGCACAACTACCAAGTTACATTATCATGTAACTGCCAAACCATGAGAATTGTGACACAGACAAGGTGACACATAACCTTAACTACCATAGCCACTGTTATTCTTGCCCAACAGCTTGCTGTTTGTTCATGTCAGATGTATGTTGTAATGAACAGAATAGTTGGATAATATATTAATTTTACTATGGTTGTAAAAATAAAATGTTAAACCTGCCCACTTGTATTTCTGTATAGCAGCATTAGATTATTAAGACACCAAGAAAAAAAAAAAAAGATATAATCGTTGCCTTCATTTCTGTTACTGTACTCTTATCCCCAAAATTCTACGAAGGAGATGGAGAGAAGCTACAATGGATGCTGTACATCACATAGTGAGCTGGCAGTAGACACAGATCTTAGATAATCCACAGTTTTTATGGTAGGTGGTAAGCGAATCTATACTGTATCTTGGAAATACATATTGTTACTTTACATCTCAAGGTTTCTTTCTGCAGAAAAACAAATAAACAAACAAAAAGGAAATAAGGAGCAAATATTTTGCAATTGTGACATTCACAGCAAGATGTGTAGAACCATGGAAGAACTGCGGAGAAGTGTCTGCCAACATTAACCAATGCAATTAGATGGGAGAAAGCAATTAGTTGCATAGGATTTTGAAAGGAGGAAGAAAACTGACCTCTATTTTTATGAAAATTTAATTCATATCACAAAGCATAAGGGAGGTAAAAAATAAATTTATTAATAAAAACTCGAAGACCCTGCTGTTGTAAAGAATTTATTTTATAACATTTAATAAAAATAATTCACAGACATTTTTATATAGAGAGATAATAAGTTGTATTGTAGGATAAAGTATCAATTACAAGGGCAATAAAATCATTAAACACTCAGGTCTTCTTCTTTTTCTCTGACACTCCACCTTACCAAACATGATATCCTTCTCCTGCAACTGCTCCATCCTGACAATATGTCTGAAGTATGAGAGAGAAAGTTTGGCCATCTTGACCTCCAAGGAGTACTCTGGCTGCACTTCTTCCAACACAGATCTATTGGTTCTTTTGGCAGCCCATGGTACTTTCAATATTCTCCTCCAACTCCATAACTCAAAAGCATCAATTATTCTATGGTCTTCCTTATTCACTGTCCAGCTTTCACATGCATATGAGGTTATTGAAAATACCATGGCTTGGGTCAGGCACACCCTAATCCTCAAGCTGACATCTTTGCTCTTCAATACTTTTAAAAGGTCTTGTGCAGCAGATTCATTTCTCACACTTCAGACATGTTGTCAGGAGGGAGAAGTAGCTGGAGAAGGATATTGTATTTGATAGAGTGGAGGGTCAGAGAAAAAGAGGAAGATGCCCAGCGAGATGGATTGACGAAGTGGCAGCATCAATGGGCTCCAGTGTGACAAAAATAGTGAGGTTGACTCAGGATCAGGAAGTGTTTTTCTGCTGTGCATAAGGTTACTATGAGTCAGTACTGACTCAATGGCACCTAACAACAACTAGATAAAGGAGACCACCCCTATAATCATAGGAATATAGTGTAGATGCACATAAAAGGAGGTGAACACTTCACGATAAAGTGCAAATCCTAGCATTGTAAACAGCAATCATATATGGCTTCTTCTCTCATAGCAATGATATGTTTATAACAAAGTATATGACAAGTATAATTATTGGTAAGATGCTTTTACTCAAAAGTTAAACAGAAATGATCTCTTGACTGCTACTTCCATGAGTATTGATAGTTGATGCAAGAAGAATGAAAAAGGAAGCAATTTTTCCAGTATAAGGTGAGCAAAAGGCTGTACCTTGCTTTGCTTTGTTTTCCATCAAAATCTGCAACCATTTACTTTTCTTCCTAATTTTCTCTTGATGCAGATAGGAAGATAAAAATTCTTTAGAAATGAAGAAGCCAATGCACAATAATCTGAAGAATTATTTCCACAAGTGAGCAGTCAACCAGCAAGTCTTTGTACTGTCATTTCTATCTCCATCCTGGACATGAAATTGATTCAGACTCAATAAGTACTTGTCAAGATCTGACACGCAGTTGTGGTAATTCAACTTGTTTGCTCCTCAAATTCTATGTGTGGTTTTATGAGGATAACTTTTATAAGACTATTATTGATAGATACCCTGTCCCTGCAAGTCAGAAACTGCTTTAAATAATAATAAGACTAAGCTGGAATACAAGTAAAGCTAGAACAAAATTTCCAGGGAACTGATTCAATTACTTGTTGAGTACTATAAGTTACTGCATATACATTTCAGTTGTATTTCATAAACTCATGACATCTTAAATTTAAAGTAAATTTTGGTGTGTGACAGACAGGTGCCACCTGGCTGCCTTATCTTTAGGGGGAGAAGGGAAAAGGTGAAGGTTGTATGTATTCAAACTCTTTGACACTGGTCATTTGACTACATTTACAAACTAACTTATCCTATTCTTACAATAAGAAATAAGTCCATCCGCACCTCCCCCCACCAAAAAAGTTTCAAGGGGCAACAAAAGATTTGTCAACTAACAAGTCTAGGACAGTTGTTTACTAGACAATTGTTAGGCATCACTAGAAACAAAGTGATATAGTATTAATTAGATATGACTTGTTACACATATAAAAGCATAAATATATAGTGATTAAGAGGCTTCTATGTAACTCCCGCAGAGTATTTATATACAAGAACTGCTGTGAAACTGAACAGGAATTGCTGTAGTCTATCTCCAGCTAAAGGAAGTCCTGCTGTGGCACCATAGGCTAAGCACTCAACCTCAAGGTCCGTTTGAACCTCATGGTAGACAGCTCAAACTCACCAGCTCCTCCTCAGAAACCATATACAGGGTTGCTATGAGTCTGAACTGACTCCAAGGCATTTAGCAATAGCAATATCACCAGCTAAAAGCCCTGTCAATGCACAACAGTTTGAAGGTAAAAGATACTGGGAATAGCATGTGGTAGCACGAAGTGTGTAGTTTGTTCTTGAATGTTCCATTTGATTACCTGATCACTGTTTGCATGGTCGTTGATTGTAGATCCAAGCAAAATTAAATCTTCAACCATTTCTCTGCTTATCATGATGCTGCTTATTGGCCCAGCTGTCAGGGGTTTTACTGAGGTGTAATCCATTCTGAGGAGTCCTGGTGTGGCGCTGTGTGTTAATGCATCACACTGCAAAGCTATTTGAACTGCAAGGTCAGTGGTTCAAGCTCACCAGCTGCTCCTTGGAAACCCTATACAGGGTTGCTATGGGTCGGAATCGACTCTACGGCACTCAACAACAGCAACAACAATCCATACTGAAGGCTCTAGTCTTTGATGTTTATCAGTAAGTGTTCAAGTGCTCTTTACTTTCAGAAAGCAAGTTTCTGCTACTTGTATATCACAGGTTGTTAAGCAGTTTTCTTCCAAACCTGGTGCCAGATTCTTCTATAGTCCAATCTCTTTGATTATATGAATTAGTATAATGAAATGATACTACACTGAGACTAACAACTTTCCTGATTTTTACCCATGCAGTACACCTATCTTCTATTCAAAAGGCTGCTTCTTGGTCTATGTATGTTGTTATTGTTAAAAACTGTCGAGTTGATTCCAACTCAAAGCGACATTGTATAGGGTTTTTGAGGTGTAGCTCCCAAATTTAAACTGCCAACTTTACAACTCAAACTGACCTTGTAGTTCAGTGCTTACCCTACAAAGTCAGACTAGGACTATAAATAGGTACCACCAATCATTTGGTCATTCTATGGTAGTTTGCATGTTGATGTGATGCTGCATGCCACGCAACCAATATTTAAAATAAAAGCCGGGTCACTCATAATAGACAGGTTTCAGCGGAGCTTTTAGATGAAGGCAGGCTAGGAAGAAGAACTAGTTGATTTACTTCTGAAAAGAACTGCCAGCGAAAACCTTATGTGTAGCAAAGTAATATCATCTGATATAGTTCTGGAAGATGAGTACTTCAGGTCAGAAGGCACAACATACGATTAGAGAAAAGTTGTGTCCTTGAAGTTGATTAACATTGAGGACTAAGATGGAGTATAATTTTTAGGACCTTCATTTACTGATGTGGCATGATTGAAAATGAGAAGCAGCAACAGCTGTAAATATCCATCAATAATCTAAACATAGAATGTACAAAGTATGAATTTAGGAAAATTGTTCTCGTTAAGTGCCATCCAGTTGCTTCCACCTCATAGCAACTCTGTACAGGGTTCTAAGGAACAGCAGGTGAGTTTGAAATGCCAACCTTGCAGTTTAAACTGACCTGTGGTCGAATGCTTATCTAGTTCCTCTAGGAAAATTAGAAGTCGTCAAAAATGAAATTGAATGCATAAAGACTGATATACCCTTATGACATTAGTGAGCTGAATGGAGTGGTATTGGTTGTTTAGAATTGGGCAGTCATTGTCAACCATGTTGGGAATGACAAATTGAATAGGAATGACATTACATTCAACATCAAAAAGAATGTTTCAAGATCTATACTATACTATCAGTGACAGGATATATCCATATGCCTACAAGTAAGAAGTTAATACAATTATTATTACAATCTACACAGCAACCATTAATACCAAAGATGAAAAAATTGGAGATTTTAGCAACTTCTGCAATAAGAAATTGATCAAACATACAATCAAGATGCTTTGATAATTACTGATGATTGAAATGAGATAGTTGGAAATAAAGAAGGCAGATTAGTAGTTTGAAAATCTGGCATTGGTGATAAAAACAGCAAAGAGATTACATGATAGAATTTTTCAAGACCAATGACATTCATTGCAAATACACTTCTTTCAAAAACATAAATGACAACTATACACATAGACCTTGCCAGATGGAATATATAGGAATCAAATTGATTACATCTGTGATAAGAGATGATGAAGAAGTTCAATATCTTCAGTCAGAAGTAGGGCAGTTGCCATCTGGGGAACAGATCACCATTTGCTAGTATGTGAACTAAAGTTGAAGGTGACAAAAATCAAAACAAATCCACAAAAGCCAAAGTACAAACTTGAGTAGAACTCACCTGAATTTAGAAACTATCTCAAGAGTAAATTTGATGCATTGAACATTAACAACTGAGGACCAGACAAGCTGTGGGATAATATCAAGGATATCACACATTAAGAAAGCAAAGAATCATTAAGAAGACAGGAAAGAAACAAAAGACAAAATGGATGCCAGAGGAGACTGAAACTTTCTCTTGAATGTAAAATAACTAAAGCAAATGGAAGAAATGTTCAAGTAAAAGACTTGAACAAAAGGACAGCTCCAAAAGACAGAGTAAAGTGTAATAATGAAATGGGCAAAGGTCTAGAGTTAGAAAATTTAAAAGGAATAATGGTGTTTCTCAAGTTGAAAGAATAGAAAAACATTTAAACCTTGAGTGGCAATATTAAAGGATTTTATGGGTACAATAAAGGAGCTCTGGTAGCGTAGTGGTTACGAATCGGGCTGCGAACCTTAAGGTCAGCGGTTCGAAACTACCAGCTGCTCCGCGGGAGAAAGATGAGGCTTTCTACTCCCGTAAGGATTTACACCCTCGGAAACCCTGTACAGGGTCGCTATGGGTCGGACCCGACTCGACGGCACTTAACAACAACAACAACAACAATGGATGATACAGGAAGCTTCAAGAGGAGATGGAAGGAATATACATCTACGGTACCAAAAATAATTGGTTGATGTTCAACCATTTCAGGAGAGAGCATTTGAACAAGAATGACTGATACTAAAGGAAGAAGTCCAAGCTGCACTGAAAGCAATGGCAAAAATAGACTCCAAGAATTGAGAGAATACCAATTGACATGTGTCATCAAAGGTAGGAAGAGCTTGAAGTGTTCATTTGTCTATGTCAAGAAGTTTGGAAGGCAGTCCAATGACCAATCATAGTTTTGCTCATTCCAAAGAATGATGGTGCAAAGGAATGTGGAACATTTCAAAAAGTATCATTAATATCAGATACACGTGAAATTTTGCTGACAACAATAAAAAAAACTCAATGCAGCCATACATTGTACTGCTCAATGTAAGTAGTACATACATTGAGCAGTAATGGCCAGAGATTCAAACCAGATTCCCAAGAGGACAGTGAATGAGGGATATCATTGCTGACATCAGACAGATCTTGGCTGAAAGCAGAAAACACTTGTGCCTTATGGAATTTGCAAAGATATTCGACTATGTGGATCATGATAAATTCTGGATAACACTGGTAAGAATGGAAATTTCAAAACACCTCATTGTGCTCATATGGAATCTGTACACAACCAAATCATTGCAACAGAATAGAAAATTAAAAAGTATACCCTAGCTTTTGTAAATGTCAGTGGTGTGGAACTGTTGGATGAGCACCAGACTGTTAATTACAAGGTTGGCAGTTCAAACCCACCAGCCACTACTGGGAAACCCTATACAGATTCACTATAAATCAGAACCTACTTGACAACACTTAACAACAA
Organism: Chrysochloris asiatica; assembly: GCF_000296735.1. Lineage (NCBI taxonomy): Eukaryota > Metazoa > Chordata > Mammalia > Afrosoricida > Chrysochloridae > Chrysochloris > Chrysochloris asiatica. Next base: position 5,940,402 of record NW_006408584.1, read on the forward strand.
CAAATATCTTAAGTCAGTGGGGGAAATGAACTTGTAATAAATAGTAATGGTGAGAACTGGGCATTCTTTTTGGATAAAATTAAAAGTGTATCTACATTTCATATTGAACAGTGGAAAAAAATCAAAATGAATTAGAAGTATAAATGTACATCATAAAAGTATTCATATCCTAGAAGAATACTAATGTAACTAGGATATTAAAAGACTTTCTCAAATGGAAAACAAAAGCAGTAAGCCAAAAAATACTGATAAGTACTATGAAACATATTTTTAAAATATCTAAAAATAAGTAAGACACTTCCTTCAGTTTGAGAAATGTTGAGTGTATTATTTCCTTTTGGTTTTCTAACTTCAGATCTTTGCACATTTTGTTATAATGTTTGAGCTGACCTTTGACATTTTCTGCTCAGCTCTTGTACCTCCTCATTTCTTCCATTTCCCTTAGCATTCTATGCTGCAGAGTGAGTTTCAGAGTCCCTTCTGACATCCAGTTCTATCTTTTCCTTCATTCTTGTCTTCTTAATGACTTTTTACTTTCTTCCTGTATGATGTTCTTGATGTCATTCCTCAACTCTTGTGGTCTTCAGTCTTTAGTATTTAATGTATCAAGTCTGTTCTTCAGATGATCTTTAAATTCAGGTGAGATATATTCAAGTTCATATTTTGGTTCTCATGGACTTGTTTTCATTTTCTTCAGCTTCAGTCTGAATTTGCATATGAACAATTGATGTTCTGTTCCACAATCTGCCCCTGACCTTGTTTGGGATGATGATACAGAGTTTTTTATGCGTCTCTTTCCACAGATGTAGTCCATTTGATTTCTGAGTATTCCATCTAGTGAGGTCCATTTGTCTCTCATGCTGTTTAAAATAGATACTGTAAATAAACAAATAATTGGTTTTTCAGAATTCTATCATGCTTTCTACAGCATCATTTCTGTCACTAAGACTATAATTGCCTACTATGATTCCTTCCTCTTTGTTTCCAATCTTTGCAGTCCAATTGCTAGTGATTATCAATATATCTTGATTGCATGATTAATCAATTTCATATAGAAAAAGTTGGTAGAATTCCTCAGTTTCATCCCCATTGGCTTTAGTGGTTGGTGCATAAATTTGAATAATGGTGGCATTACCTGGTCTTCCCTATAGGTCCATGCATAGTATCCTATCACAGCAGAGTTGTACTACAAGACAGATCTTGAAATTTTTTTTTTTTTTGATGATGATGAAAGTGACCCATTTCTCTTCAAATTGTCATTCCCAGCATAGTAAACCATGTGATTGTCCAATTTAAAATGGCCAATACCAGCCCATTTCAGCTCACTAATGCATAAGATATCGATGTTTATGCGTTCTATATCATTTTTGACAATTTCGAGTTTTCCTAGATTCATAGTTAGTACATTCCAAGTTCTGGTTATTAATGGATGCTTACAGCTGTTTATAAGGAGCTCAGGTAGCATAGTGGTTACGAATCGGGCTACAAACTGCAAGGTCAGCAGTTTGAAACTACCAGCTGTTCCGCGGGAGAAAGATGAGGCTTTCTGCTCCTGTCTAAATTTACAGCCTTCAAAACCCTGTACAGGGTCGCTATGGGTCAGAACCGACTCGACGGCACTTAACAACAACAACAGCTGTTTATATTCATTTTGAGTTGTGCTCCATCAGCAAATGAAAGTCCCGAGGGCTTTACTCCAATTGCATCATCACAGTCAACTCTGCTTTGTGGAGGCAGTTCCAGTCACATTCTGACTGTGGAAATCATCGGACAATATCTTTGACATCCCATGTGATTAAAGTTTTACTAAAGGAAAAATAACAACAGCAGTAAACAGCAACAAAAACAAAAATAAGTAAAGAAAAAATTCAAACTAGAGAAAACTTTAGAAATAATGTCCCAGATAATTAATCAAGTTGTCTATCTGTTATAAAGAGCTGAGAACAAAAGGGTCTGATACTTTGTAGAAAAATGGAAAAAATATTGAAGTAAAAATTTTACAGAAAAAAATATAAATGGTTAAGTATATTAAAATATACTTGAGCTTGAGCAGCGAGAGCTTCGGAGTCCTGGTGTGCTGCTGTGGGTTAATGCACAAGACTCCAAGGCCATTTTAACTGCAAGGAGCAGAAAGCCTTATCTCTCTCCCATGGAGGGCCTGGTGGATTCGAGCTGCTAACTGTGGGGTTTGCAGCCAGATCCTTAACCACTACACTACCAGGTCTTGTACCTTCAAGATGGTGGATTGGGTAGACGTGTAGTAAGGAGCTCCGTCAGCATCAACATGGAATACCGGGCCAAGAGTGCTCAAGAGATGGTGTTGGAACTCTGAAACAAATATAAAGGTGGATCGGAGGGATTACAGCTGGGGAATTTGCAGGAAAATCCAGAAATCCATTGTTTTCTGGTTCAAGACACTCACCTGTTCCCGGAGCCACCATCTTGGGAGAGAATATCTTGATTGTATCAGGATTGATAGTATCAGGAGAGAACATCTTGATTGTATCTTGATAATATCAGGATTGATATCGAAATTTAAAGTGACAGTTTCAACATAAAACCAAACAGCCACCACTCATCTGTCTGTCATGCTGTGGTGGATTGAGTTGCTGTGATTCTGAGGTCTCTGCCACTGGTGTTTTAAATAACCAGCAGGGTCACCCATGGTGGACAGGTTTCAGATGAGCTTCCAGACAAAGACAGACTAGGAAGAAAGAATGACAAACTACTTCCAAATTGCTAGTCACTGAAAACTCTATGAATACCAGAGAAACACTGTCAGATACAGGACTGGAAAATGAGCCCCTCAGGTGGGAATGCACTCA
>NW_006408584.1:5946849-5948417 GCF_000296735.1 Chrysochloris asiatica
ATAATTTTCTTTCTTAGTGACATCCTTCCCTAGTTTGGTATGCTTGCTTCATAGAAAGTATTAGGAAGTTTTCCCACCTCTTCTATATTCTGGAATAATTTCAGTAGAATTGGTGGTAGCTCTTCTCTGAACATTTGGTAAAATTCACCATTGAAGCCATCTGGATCTGGACTTTTTTTGGTTAGTAGTTTGTTGATGATCTGGTCAATTTCTTTCTTCCTTTGTTCTGTTCAAGTTTTCTACTTCATTCTGTGTATGTTTTGGTAGGTCTTGCTTTTCTAAAAATGTATCCATCTCTTCTAGATTTTCAAATTTGTTGGAGTACAACTTTTCATAATGTTCTCTTATGATCCTTTTTATTTTTATTGGTTCTGTGTGACATCACCCATGTGGTTTCTTATGCATGTTATTTGTGTCTTCTCCCTCTTTTCTTCTGTTAGGTTTACCAATGGTTTTTCACTTCTATTAATCCTTCTGAAGAACCAACTTCTTGTCCTGTTGATTCTTTTTATAATTTTTCTGTTTTTTATCTCATTTATTTCTGCTGTAATCTTTATTATTTATTTTCTCCTTTTGACTGTAGGTTTACTTTGTTGGTCTGTTTCTAGTTGTTGGAGATGCTGTGTTACTGTGTTAATTTTGGTTCTTTCTTCTTTTTGTATGTGTGCATTTATTACAATAAATTCTCCTCTCAGCACAGCATTTGCTGTGTCCCAAAGCATTTGGCGTGTTGTGTTTTCATTCTCATTTGTTTCTAGGAACTTTGTGAATTCATGTTTTATTTCTCCTACTACCCAGAGACTGTTGATTTTTTAAAATTTATTTTCTCGAGAGAAATTTTAAACTATCAACCTTGAGAAAAGTAAGTAAGTAACATCACTTTTTTAGAAGTATTTAAGGAGTCCTGGTATGGCTCTGAAGGATAATGCACTGGACTGCAAGATCAGTTTTAACCTCAAGTTCGGCTATTCAAACTCACCAGCTACTCCTCGGATTTTAGTTTATTTGAGTTGGAATTGACTCAACTGTATTTAACAACAACAAAAAGATGTTGAGAAATCTTAGTTTTATACCTAGAAAACGGATTATTTGTACATGTGAGTGCTATTTTCTTACAGTAAGCAAGATTCTCACAGATTGGTTGCTTTTATGCAGTCCACTGCCACTTTCATTAAGTGAATTCTGACTCATAATGACCCTACAGTACAGAGTGGAATTTCCCTTTGGGGTCTGAGATTGTAATTTTTTTTTTTCTCACAATTATGGGGTTTATTAAGGAAGTGAACAGGGTACATTTCAGGATCAAAATACAACTCAGAATGCAGCAGTTTTCCAATGAGTAATGCCTCTTTTCTGCTGTACTGCTGTACTCTTGTCTTTGGCTTCTCTCTCTCAGAAATGTAGTCCCTTGCCCTCTGCTCTGCTCAGGCGAGTGTTTCAAAGCTCTTTTAGCCAATCTGTGAATGCCTAGAGGGCATATGCTGCCAGCCATATTTCTTCCCATAGGCACTCAGCTTTACTCAGGCCAACGGCCTACATACCTGCATAGGCTCCATGCTGCTGCTTCT
>NW_006408584.1:5950861-5952050 GCF_000296735.1 Chrysochloris asiatica
TTGTTCCACATGAATCTTAGACCTTCTTCAGATTTTTCAAAATTATTTTTATCTTTTTGTTCTTCAATCTTAGTAGTATTGAGAGATTTATCTTCCAGCTCACTAGTTCTGGCTTCCATCTCTTCAATTCTACACTTTTGCCCTTTTAGTGTATTGTCCATTTCTGATTTTCTATTATTAATCATTTGAATCTCTTTCTGTAAGTTTTGAATTGTTTCTAATGCTGTATCTATCATATTTGATTGTTCCTGTAGCACTTTACTGACTTCTTTCTTATTTTTCTCAACTCCATTGTAAAGGGTTTTGATACATTTTAAAATCATTTTTTCCTGAATTCCTTCTCAGGCATTTCCATAGCCTACCCTCCTTCCAGTATTGAGTGGAAGTTTGCCACCAGCTCATTTGTCTCAGTCACTTTTCTCATTTCTGGACATGTGCTGATATGGTCATCTGTTTCTGTTTTTTGGGCATATTCAGCTGTTACCTGTGGCCTTAATACTTAGAGGGGTGTGTGTTTTTGTATTTTTTATGCTTCCTGATTGCTTCTAGGTAGATGTGATGAGGAGATGGGCTTCCATTTTCCCTCTTCTTCCAGAGAAATTTCAATATGCCACTGTTGGTGGTTATGACCTAACTCAGGATTGAATTTTCGGCCTATTTCCTTTTTGGTCTTTCTGTCCTGCTCCACAACCCCTCTTCAGGCCTTTTTCTTAGTGATAAACAGTTCAAGGCTGGCTGTGGCCATTTTGTGCTGACATTTGGTTTTAAGTGGAAACTGTCCCTTTAAATTTTGAGTAGCCTGAGCACATGTGTAATAGAACCCTCCAGGGATAGAGGTGGGGTGTCCACTCACTCAGGCAGCCCCTTTAGTCACCAGAATGGAGGTACACACACAGTAAGAGACCAATGAGGAATATCCACACCTTCATACCTGCTGTTCTGTCAGAGGCTGTGGCTACTCTGATGCTTTCCCAGTTCAGTCTAGCCCAAGATGGCTGCTCAGAGAGCAGTGAGTGCCTTGGATTAGAAAGCACTGGATTTCTTACTTCTGCTACAAATTCCACTGTTGTAAGCCTTCCAACTTTCTAAATATTCCTTTATGTGTGGTTCAGAGTTTTGGGACCATCCCCTGAAACTGCTTGGTCTGCTACTCTATGTTGTTGCTAGTGGAGCTCCTCACTGCACTTCT
>NW_006408584.1:5952544-5968333 GCF_000296735.1 Chrysochloris asiatica
GGGAGAAAGATGAGGCTTTCTGCTCCCATAAAGATTTACAGCCTCAGAAACCCTATGCAGGGTCTCTATGAGTCAGACCATACTCCATGGCATACCACCACCAACACCATACTATGAGAATAAATATTTTAGAAGTTCCAGGACAACATTCATGAGTCAGGTCAGGCAATAGGTTTCTAGTTCAAGTTCCAAGAACCAGAGGAGGCAAGGTGGACACACGATCCAGAGCAAGAAAACAAACAGCCATAATTACTGAGAGCAACATCAAAACAAAAAAGGTGAAAATAGTTTTCATTTTCTTAGTCAAACAAAGGAATACACCAGCACTCAGGTTACCAAGCTAACTCCTTGACAAATACCCTATAAAGGGTTACTATGAATCAAAGCCAACTCAACAGCACTTAACAAAAACAGCAACATAGCTAGAACCATCACATTAAGTAATTAATTGTGCCACACACAGACATTAAGTTTCACTGAGATTAGCCACTTTGATGCTTCATGACTGTTTCTTTACATGTGACTCATTATTTATGTTTTTATTTGTAATTGTACTGAGTTTTATTTCTTATTCTAAGAAAATTGAAGTTAGTATTTTTAAATGACAAACATATTAATAAAATCAAATGTACTGTTTTTTAAAAACTTGTTAAGTAATTGGAATAAAGTAAATGAAGTTGTAACTACTTTACTTCTCTGACTCATTTAGAGTTATTACAAAGATTTGATAAGTCGATGTATGTAAGGCCTGTGATAGCTAAGGTTTTGAGTAAGCAAGACTGGATCAAGCTTCTCAGTAATTTGACAGCTAAGATGTAGGATTTCCCCATGATAAGATCTGCTCTAAGCAGCCAATCAATTGAAAAGAACTTCCTTTGGGGGTATGGCCTCCTTGTAATATAGTGCACACTCAGGCAAAGCTTTCTTCCTTTTCTGGATTCTGCATCTGGCTGGTGGGTTTAAACCTTTAGCCTTTCAGATAACAGTCCAGTGCTTATCCTACAGTGCCACCAGTGTCTCCTCAAATATATTATGAGATTTTAATATGCCACTTTCAATTAAGGACAAAACAATTAGAAAGAAACTCAATAAAAACACAGACGAATTAAACACAGTCTGGTAGCGTAGTGGTTACGAATTGGGCTGCTAACCTCAAGGTCGGCAGTTCAAAACTGCCAGCCATTCCGTGGGAGAAAGATGAGACTATAGCAAAAATAGAAACTGAATAAGTCATTAAAAAATATCAATAATAAAAGGTCCAAACACTTTTTGCTCCTGTAAAGATTTATAGCCTTAGAAACCCTGTGCAGGGTCACTATGAGTTGGAACCAATTCTATGGTACTTAACAACAACATCAATGAATTGGATGTCATAGAGCTACACAGGACAACATATCTGAAAACAGCACAATATACATTCTTTTACAGCAGGTATGGAACATTTTCCAAGTGGGGCCACAAAGCAGGCCTCAATAAATTAAAAACCATAAAAATACTTTAAAAATTCTTTCAGATCACAACTCCAACAATAGAAAGATCAAAGGAACAAAATCAAACATGGGAATTGAATAACACCTTGCTGAAACACTAATGAGTAACAGAATACACAAAAAATGAAATTTTTTTTTTCTCTTAAGTCAGAGGACAATGAAAACACAATAGAAAAGTAGTTTGGAACACAATAAAAGCAGTAATTTATAGCAATAAGCATGCAAGTCCTCCCCAAAGAAAGAACCAAATTCAACACCTTCACCCAAAATCTCCAAAAATTAGAAAAAGAGGAGAAAAATAAGCCTACACCAGTCAGAAAAAAAGAATTAATAAAGATTAGATTAGAAATAGATGACCTAGAAAACATAAAACAATAGAAAGACTAAATGAGATAAGAAATTGTTTCTTTGAAAGGATTAATAAAATCATCAAACCATTTGCAAATCTGACAAAGGAAAAAAAAAAAAAAAAAAAAAAACGAAAAAAAAAAAAGAAGAAAGAAAAGAAGGGTGGTAAAAAAAAAACAAACGAAAAAAAAAAAAGAAAATAACAGAATAATATGAAGGATTGTACTCTAATAAATTTGAGAATCTTGAAGAAATGGGCAGATTTTTAGGAAAACATTACTTACCAAAATTAACATAGATTGGAGTAGAAAATTTGAACAAACTCATAGCAAAAGTAGAAACTGAATAGGTCATTAAAAAATATCAATAATAAAAGGTCCAGACCCAGATGTCTTCACAAGTGAATTCTATCAAACATTGAAAGAGGAGCTACTAAAACTTGTTGATAGCAACGAAAAAGTTGGAAAAGTCTTAAATTCATTTTATGAAGCAAGCATATCCCTGATAACAAAACCAGACAAAGAAAATTGTAGACCAATATCCCTAATGAATATAGATACAAAAATTTTCAACAAAATTATAGCTAAAAGAATCCAATAACACATAAAAAAAATCATAGTGAAATTTCATACTATGTATGAACCGACTCTATGGCACATAACAACAACAGCAAATGTAAGGATGGTTCTGGTAGAAAAAAAGCAAAATCACATAAGCTAAAAAAAAAAGAAAGAAAGAAAGGAAAGGAAAATAGACTCATAATAATATTGATTGACACAGAAAAGACATTTGACAAAATCCAGTATAAATTCCTGATACAAATAATAAAATAGAAGCAAAAGAGAAATTCCTCAGCATAATTTAAGGCATATATTTAAAAGCAATTACCAATATTACACTCAATGAAGAAAAACTGAAAGCATTCCCTGGCAAATGGGAATCAGAAAAGGATGCCCTTAATCACCACTCCATTTCAATATTGTGCTAAAAGTCCTTGCAAAACTGTAAGAGAAGAATAGGGAATGAAAGACATCCAAATTGACAAAGAAAGAGTAAAAATCTCTCCATTTTCCAATGATCTGATCCTAGACATAGAAAATCACACACACACAAAAGGAAGAAAATTATTAGAACTAATTGAAAGATTCAGCAAAGTGGCAAGGTAGAAGATCAACATTTAAAAACTAGTCATATTCCTTTACACTAAGAAAGAGAACTCTGAAAAAAAATCAGTGAAACAATACTATTTTAAATAGACACCCAAAATATGAAATATGTAGCAATTAACCTAACTATAGACAACAAATGACATACACAAAGAAAACTAAAAAGTCTACTTGAAAAAAACAACAGAGACCTAAATAAATGGAAGAATATAACATGCTTTGGCTGGAATAGGAAAACATTGTTGTTGTTTGGTATCATCAAGTCAGTACCAACTCAGTGAAAATATATACCACGGAGCAAAATATTGCCCAGGCCTGCAGCAGCACCATCTTCAAAGCTGTTTTTACACTCAAGTCAATGCTGCCAATCCATCTACGGGGGGTGGGGTGGGGGTGGGGGTAGGGAATGGGGTGTGGGGGAGGGGGGCTTCCTGTTTTTTTTGTTGTTGTTGACCCTCCTCTTTATAAAGCATGATGTCCACAAACATGTCAGAAGTATGAGAGACCAAATCTTACCATCCTAGCTGCCAAGGAGCATTTTAGCTGTGCTTCTTCCAACACAGAATTGTTTGTACTTCTGAAAGTCCATGGTATTTTGAATATTCTCCAACACTATAACTCTAATACATTAAATCTTTTACATTCTTCCTTATTCATTATCAAATGTTAACATGCATATGAGACTATTGAAAATACATTCACTTGGCTCAGGTGCACCTTAGTCCTCACATTGATATCTTTGCTCTTTTTCACTTTAAAGAGGTCTTGTGCAGCAGATTGTCTTAATGCAATTCTTGTTTGATTTCTTTACTGCTGCTTTCATTAGTGTTGATTGTGGATCCAATCAAAATGAAGCCTCTGACATTTTCAATTGTTTTTCCATTTATTATGATGTTATTTATTGGTGCAGTTTTGGAGAGTTTTGCTTTTCACTTTTTTTTACATTGAAGTGCAATCTTTACTGAAGGCTATTGTCTTTGACCTTCATCAGTATTTTAAGTCATCTTTGCTTCCAGCAAGCAAGGTTGTATCATCTGCATTACACAGGTTGTTAATGAGTCTTCCTCCAATCCTGATGCAGTATGCTTCATATTATCTAACTTTTCAGATTATTTGCTCTGCACACATATTGAATAAGTATGGTGAAAGGATACAACCCTACCACATACTTCTCCTAATTTTAAACCTTCAGTGTCCCTTGTTCTCTTTGAAAAACTGCTTATTGGTCTATGTACATTTCCTCATGAGCACGATTAAGTGTTCTCCAATACCCATTCTTCACAATCTTATCCATAGTTTGTTAGGATCCACAGAGTCAAAAGAGCCTTCGTGTAGTCAATAAAGCACAAGTGAACATCTTTATGGTATTCTCTGCTTTCAGCCAAGAGCCATTAGATATCAGTAATGATATCCCTAGCTCCATTTCATGTCCTCTTCTATATATGTCTTGAAATTCTGGCAGTTCCCTGTTGATGTACTATTACTACCATTTTAGATGATCTTAAACAAAAGTTTCTTGCATGTGATAGTAATAATATTGTTCAATGGCTTTCATATTCCATCGGGTCACTTCTCTTTGAAATGATTACAACTGTGGATGTCTTACAATTGTTTGGTCAGGTAGTTGTCTTCCAAATTCCTGGAATAGATAAGTGAGTGCCTCCAATGCTGCATTAGTTTGTTGAAATATTTCAATTTGTAAGCATCAACTTGAGCAAATGAGAAATTAAATTAAAAGAAAGTAATAGAAAAAAGAATGTAATAAAGATGTAGACATTGCCCAGGTGTTGCACTGTAGGATAAGCAATGGAATGCAAACTTCAAGGTCAGCAGCTCAAACCCACCAGCAGCTTCTTGGAAACTCTAGGCAGAGTCACATTGAATTGGAACTTACTTGCTAGCACTTAATAGCAATAGATATTCAAAATACTTTAGCAGTGAATGAAGCATTGTTTACTTGAGAAACAACTAAGATTTCAATGAAATAACCTATTTTTCTTTTACATTTCTTTATTCTTTGCATCATATTTTTCATATTTTCTTCTCCTTTCTTCTCTCAAATTCTTTGTACTACTTCTTTAAGAAATTTTAACTATGTAAAATTATATCTCAGTAATATCTCTTTGAGATACAGGTGACTGCTTTAATTTGTGTCAGGTTTTAGAAAGAATCTAGAAATAGGCAGAGGCAATCTATAAATCTGCACTCATTTTCTCCTAGGATCCATTTTAGATACATGGAATAATGGAAATTTCAGGGAACATGTGAAGGAAAGAAAGAGATACACCAGACAAAAACCAAGTCAGAGACAATTTTCATTACATCCTAAATGAGCTTCTACACTTCAGTTTGTATGCAATCTTGTCTAAGAAAGGTAAAAATTGGCCTGGGTAATTCTGAAGTCTTCTTCCCATTTTCCAATCCTATTATTACAAGATCATAACGCACACTGAAACTGTCATTAGTTCATGGTAATGAAGAGAGTAAGTATAGTTCTACATCAGAAAATTAGTGTCATTATTACAAGTAGGATGCTCAGAATTAAAGAAAAAAATACCATCTATTGTCCCTTTGTAAATAATTGTAGATTCATTATTAAAGGAATAAAACTTTAGCTATTGAGATGTCTTAATGATGATCTACCCCAATAATTTCAAATTAGAACTTTTCAAATAATTTTGAATGACTATTTTTGAAAGGAAGTATTTTAAGGAAAAATGCTCTTTTCTTAATTAATGAAGGAGTTAAGGATATTCTGTTTTTTATCTTGCTGAGATGATTCAATTTTTAGGGAAATGACATGTAATATAGATTTGTTTTGATTGCTATGGATTTAAAAATTACTAATTGAAAACTCAAAGGGAAAAAGTTATCATTTTTGATGACAGTTTTTGATCCTAATTTTATGTTTGACTTAATTATACAGCTGGAAAGTTCTTCGTGTTTTACTTGTGAAATATTATGTGTAAAATAAACACTTGAAATCAAGATGGAAAAAGCATGGTAAAATCAATTTGTATTTATTTTTAAAAGTGTTTATTTAAATTCCTGATTTCTTTATTTTTCACTTAGAACACATTAAAATTTGTTTCAAAACCTATTGGAAACTCAACATATATTATAACTCAATTCAGCATGTTTTTTGTTGTTAAGTGCCATCGAGTCAGTTCCTAGGAGTGGCTGGTGAGTTTGAACTGACTTAATGGTTCAAACTGACTCTGCAGTCCAGTTCATTAACCCACACCAGGACTGATAATTTAGCATTGTTGTTGTTATTAGGTGCCATAGAGTCAGTACCGAACTCATAGTGACACTGTTTCGTTCTGCTGTGCATAGCGACACTATGCGTAGCAGAACGAAACAGTGCCCGATCCTGGGCCAATCTCACTATTGTTGCCACACTTGAGTCCATCAATACTGCCACTTGGCCAATCCATCTCGTTGGGGGATCTTCCTCTTTTTCTCTGACCCTTCACCTGATACATTTCTCCAGTGACTGGTCCCTCCTGACATTATGTCCGAAGTATGAGAGACAAAGTTTGGCCATCCTGGCCTCCAAGGAGCATTCTGGCTGCACTTCTTCCAACACGGATCTGTTGGTTCTTTTGGCAGCCCATGGCACTTTAAGTATTCTCCTCCAACACTATAACTCAAATCGTCAATTCTTCGATGGTCTTCCTTATTTACTGTCCAGCTATCGGGTGCATATGAGGTTATTGAAAATACCACGGCTTGGGTCAGGCGCACCCTAGTCCTCTAGCTGACGTCTTTGCTCTTCAACACTTTAAAAAGGTCTTGTGCAGCAGATTTAACTGATGCAATATGCCCTTTGATTTCTTGACCAATTCAGCATAGCCAATGTAAATTCATGTAAATATATTGCTAATTTTGTCCTGATCGTTTTTGCCATTGTCTTAGAAAAATATAAGTAAAAACGAGGCTTTTTTAGTTTTCCTATTTATCTTAAATGTTAATTTTAACTTGTCTAATCTCTAGTAGCGTAGTGGTTACGAATCGGGCTGAGAACCTCAAGGTCAGCAGTTCGAAACTACCAGCCCCTCCGCGGGAGAAAGAAGAGGCTTTCTGCTCCCGTAAAGATTTATAGCCTCGGAAACCCTGTACCGACTCCACGGCACATAGCAACAACAATGTTTGTAATAGGCAAAACCCCTATAGATATTAGTTACTTATAATAATTATTCAGATATTTTATTTATTTTATAAGGATATGTTATAGCCAGTGTGAATGTCCATTGAAGTGTTTTCTAGAAAGGCAAAGATGTATTTGTGTCGTTTTGAAAAATATAATGATTTTTAACTTTTATTTCACAATGTTGTTGTTAAGTGCCGTTAAGTCGATTCCGACCCATAGCGACCCTGTCTAGGGTTTCCAAGGAGCGGCTGGTGAGCTTGAACTGCTGACTTTGCAGTTTAAACCAGTTTGCAGTCTAACGCATTAGCCCACAGCGCCACACCAGGACTCCTTTTTATACTACATTTAAATAGGAACTCTGGTTGCATAGTGGTTACGAATCGGACTGCAAACCTTAATGTCAGCAGTTCAAAACTAACAGCTGTTCCACCGGATAAAGATGAGGCTTTCTGCTCCCGTAAAGATTTACAGCCTCGGAAACCCTGTTCAGGGTCGCTATGAGTCGGAACCAACACCACCGGCACATAACCACCACCACTACATTTAAAAGCTTCACGAACCACTACATTCTGCTTGTACCTGCCCTTTAGCCTTCCATATCAAAATGAAAATTGAAATTATGAACCAGAATTTACAACAATGCATTTTCAAGGTCTAGTATTAGACCTTTGTGTACAAATCCTAACCAGAGTGTAAAGGATTAAGAAATGGAAGTCTTTACTTGAGTAGGTAATTTTCAATACTGCATCACTCTATTGTTAAGACTATGTGTTAGAAAATTCCGTCTTTTGTGGGTTTGAACATCTAGATTTGAATCCTTGCATTTTCTTGTATCACTCCATCAAGTACCCACCAACTCCCGCAATTTTGGTAAAATATCAGATTGAGGAAAGCACAAATAGTATTGTTGCATTTATCAGTTTCATCTAATCTATTACCTTTATAGTTATACTTGAAATTGTGTTCTCAAAATAATACTGATCTGAAAATTGCCAGTTTCCTGTTGGTTGGTAAGATGACAACTTGAATGAAACTTATGTATTGCTTACCACACAAATTCATATTTTAGAAAGTCATAACTTTATCTGAAAAAGCAAATAAGTGTTTGCTTTTTTAAAATAAATTGATCTAGTATTTCACAAATATGAAAAACTATTGCAAATATCTCTTTGCTTTATTTCTTATTTACATTCTTTTCTTGTGAATTGAGTGAAGATTTAAAGAAAAGATCAGCAGTTTAACATTCCACAAATCATATGCTTTATTTTATCTCAATTGTAATCCTTTCCAAGCAACCTCAGTTGTTCCATGCAACCTCAATTGTCCCACTTCCTCCCTGTGGCTACCCATGCACAAAGATCCTCTTTTAAACTCTTATAAATATGTGCTGCAAGATTGGTTTGAACCACAAGGTTGGCAGTTCAAACTCACAAATTGCTCCTTGGAAACCCTATACAGGGTCACTAGAAGTCAAACCGACTGATGTCATTTAACACCACCACCACACACATATATACCCCATTCTTCCCACCATATTCATTTAGCCTGTGTCTCTGTCCATTGTTCACACAATGCTGTTCCAAGGCTGTGTATATATACCGCTATTTACCTGTGCATATATATCCCGTTTATTCCTTGCATACTTCCCTGTGTCTTTACCTAACTTACTTATAATCATTCTCCTGCCAACCTCCCTTTTCTTACATATTGTTCTTCCGCTTCATGTATATCACTCTCTCTGTTGCACTTTAGCTAGTGAATTGCTGTCCCTTCCCTCTTACCCCATAAACATCAACAGATGATTCTTTTAGTATGAAAATCTTTTCTTAATTTTTTACAATAGTGGTCTCATACAATATTTGCCCTTTTGTAATTGACTTATTTCACTCAGCATAATGTGCTCCAGGTTCATCTATGTTATGGTGTGGTTTGAAGATTCATTGTTATTCTTCAGCTTTGTACAGTATTCCATTATGTGTATATACCAAAGTTTATTTATCCCCTCTTCCATTAATGGACATTTAGACTGTCTTCATTTTTTGCTTCTTGTGAGTAGTGCCGTGATGAACATTGGTGTGCGTATATCTACTCATGTCCTGGCTCTTATTTCTTAATTAGTCACATTTCTTAAAACAAAATGAACACTTCCAACTTGAAAATCAATGCATTTGATATATTAATGATAATAGTTTACATTTACAAATCTTTAGATGCATTGTTTGAGTGATCTTTTGAAAGACATTGAATATTGATGCTTGGAAACTTAAACTGATTCTCCCCTTACGACCTTTTCACTGAATTTTATTTTTGCGAGCATAAATTTCTCTATAAAGATAATATAACACTTAACAAAATTATCACTTTGAAAATGGACTCCTAACATATAACAATTTAAAAACCCTTCAGATATCATTAAATGGCTTCAAACTTGCAAAAGTCATTGGATATTACTTCATATCCTACAATTTTCTGGTTCTGGAGATTCTGGCTATAGCACAGTTTTGTTCTTTAATTCTATGTGCAGAATGAAGACATCTTATGTGGTGTGCATATGTGTGTGTATGAGAGAGAGAGAGAGAGAAACCCCAGAAAATCACAGTCTCATACAATGCCAATCTAACTTGAAAAATCTGTTCTATACCCTTGAACCTTCAAATCCAGAACATGAGGAAAATTTGGCAGATCTGAAGTGACAAATAGATTTTATAAAGTTGCGTCTTTGTGCTTAGCTAACCTCATTAATGTTTGCTTTTCTAAAGCAGAAAACATCTTTATGCTTCTTCGGTTTCTGTTTCACACAATGGGGTGAGCCTATATCCTGGAAAAGTTTCAAGAACCAACTAAAAGGTATAATTGTTTTATTAAAATAGTAACAAGTCAGTTGAGGACTTTCTGATAGAGTACATATAAATCCATCATTAATATGAAGTGCACTTAAATATTTCATGTCATCTACTTATACTTTCTAAAATTCCTCCACTCCTCAGCGGTAAGTAGAATGATTTTACCTAGTACATTGGTAAATCTCTTTAAATTTGATGATTGTGTGTTCACATATTAACTTTATGTATAAATAGAAAACCCAAAACCAAACTTACTACCATTGAAGCAATCAATTCTGACTGATTGCAACTCTACATAGGCTTTCTGAGGCTATACATTTTATAGGAGTAGAAAACCTCTTTTTTCCAAGGGGTAACTGGTAGATTAGAATTAGCAGCCCAGCATGCAACCCACAGTGCAACCAGGGCTGTACATCGGAAATATAATTTGCAGAAGACACTATTATATTGATGTTAACTGTTGCTGTTGATGGTGCTAAGTGCCATCAAGTTGGTACAAACTAGTAGTGTAACTATGTACAACAGAACAAATGAAACACTGTCCAGTCCTTTGCTGACCTCATAAATGTTGCTGTGTTTGAGCCCATTGCTGTTGCCACTGTGCCAATCCATCTGGTTGGGGAAATTCCTCTTTTTCTCAGACCCTCCACTTTACCAAACATTGTATCCTTCTCCAGGGACTGGTCCCTCATGATAGCATATATGAAGTATGAGAGATGAAGTCTGGCCATCCTGGCTTTCAAGGAACACTCTGGCAGCACTTCTCCCAAAACAGATCTGTATGTTCTTTTGGTAGTCCATGGTACTTTTAATATTCTCTTCCAACACTATAACTCAAATATATTAATTCTTTTATGGCCTTGCTTATTCACTGTCAAACTATCAAATGCATATGAAGTTATTGAATAAACCAGGGCTTGGGTCTGGCACACCTTATCATCTGCATATCCCAGGCTGTTAAAAATTCTTCCTCCAATTCTGATGACAGGTTCTTTTTTCATATAATCCAACTTCTGGAATTATTTGCTCAGCATACAGCTTGAATAATTAGAGTAAAAGAATACAACACTGGCACACACTTTGATATTTTAAACCATTCAGTGTTCTCTTGTTCTGTTTGAACAACTGCTTTTTGGTTGTTTGAACAGAACAAGAGATCACTGCATGAGTTAAAGTACTTAACTTAATCAATCTAACATCAGCAATGATATCTTTGTTTCACATACTCTTCTGAATCCTGAGTGAACATCTGGACATTCTCTGTCAATGTATGGTTGCAGCTGTTCTTGTAGTATCTTTAGCAAATTTTACTTGCATTGGGTCACCTCTCTTTGGAATGGCCACAAATATGAATCTCTTCCAGTTAGTGAATCAGATAGTTGTCTTCTAAAATAGTTGGCATAGATGCCTCCCATGCTGCATCATTTTGTTGGGCTATTTCAATTTGTATTCCATCAATTCCTGGGGCCTTTTTCTTTGCCAATGCCTTCAATGCATCTTGGACTTCTTCCTTCATTGGCTGTTGATTATATGCTACTTCTTGAAATGGTTCAACATTAACCATTTCTTTTGAGTACAATGACTCTGAGTATTCCTTTCTTCTTTTGATGCTTTCTGCATCATTCAACATTTTGCCTGTAGAATCCTTCAATATTTCAAGTCTAGGCTTGAAATTTTTTCTTCATTTCCCTTAGCTTGAGAAATGCTAACTGTGTTCTTCCCTTTTTATTTTATAATTCCAGGTCTTTGTACCTTTCGTTATAATATTTGACTTTGTCTTCTTGAGATGACCTTTGAAATGTTCTATTCAACTCTTTTACCTCTTAATTTTTTTCTATATACTTTAGCATCTCTTTGCTGGAGAGCAAATTTCAGAGTCTCTTCTGACATCCATCATTGTATTATCCTTCGTTCTCATATTTTTAATGTCTTTTTGCTTTCTTCCTGTCTGATGTTCTTGATGCTATCCCATAACTCTTCAGGTCTTTGGTCTCTAATGTCTAATTCATCAAATCTTTTCTTCAGATGAACTCTAATAAATTCAGGTGGAATATATTCAAGGTCTTATTTTGGCAGCTGTGGACTTGTTTTAATTTGCTTTAGCTTCAGCCTGAACTTGCATATGAGAAATTGATGGTCTGTTCCACAGTCTGCCTATGGCATGTCTTGGCTGATTGAATCAAATTGAAATATTTCTACAATCCGGAAGCACTCACTTATCTGTGCCAAATAATTTGAAAAAAACAAACAAAACTACCTGGCTAACTAACCAGAAGAAATCCATATTTGTACCCATTCCAAAGGGAGGTGACCCAACAGAATGTGGAAATTATTGAAAAACATAGTTAATATTACATGCAAGTAAAATTTTGGCAAAGATCACTCAGAAACAACTGCAACCATACACTGACAGAGAACTTCCAGATGTTCAAGTCTGATTCAGAAGGGGACATAGAATGAGATAAATCATTGCTGGCGTATGAAGGATCATGACTGAATGCAGAGAAGACTAGAAAGATGCTTACCTGTGGTTTATTGACTATGCAAAGCTTTCAACTCTGTGGATCATGAAAATCAATGGGCAACATTGTGAAGAATAAGTATTCCAGAATATTTAATTGTGCTCATGAGGAACCTGTACATAGACCAAGAGGCAGTTGTTTGCAAAGAGCAAGGGAACATTGAATGGCTTAAAATTAGGAAGGGTTTGGGCCAGTGTTGTATTCTTTCACCTTATTTATTCAATCTGTATACTGAACAAATAATCTGAGAAGTTGGATTATATGATGCAAAACATGGCATCAGGTTTGGAGGAAAACTCATTAACAACCTACAGTATGCAGTTGAATTAACCTTGCTTGCAGAAAGTGAAAAGGACTAAAAAACTTACTGATGAAGATCAAGGACCATGGCCTTTGGCATGGGTTGCACCTCCATGTAAAGAAAACAAAAATCCTAACAAATGGACAAATAACTGGACATCACAATAGCTGGAAAAAAGATTGACGTTTTCAAAAACTTCATTTTGCTCACCTCACCACTCATGGAAGCCGCAGTCAAGAAACTAACGACATATTGCATTAGACAAATCTGCTGCACAAGATTTCTTTAAAGTGTTGAAGAGCAAAGATGTCAGTTTGAGAACTATGGTGTGCCTGACCCAAGCCATGCATTTTTCTATATCCTCATATACAGGTGAAAGTTGGACAATGAATAAAGAAAACCAGAGAAGAAATGATGACTCTGAGTTATGGTGTTGGAGGAAAATATTGAAAATACCATGGACTGCCGAAAAACCATACCAATCTGTGCTGGATGAAGTACAACCAGAATGTTCCTTGGAAGCAAAGATTGTCAAACTTCGTTTGTCTTACTTTGGATACATTATCAGGAGAGACCAGTCTCTGGAGAAGGCTATCATGTTTGGTAAAGTGAAGGGTTTTATGGCACTGTATTTAACAGTATATCGATGCTCTTCATCATGTTTCAATGTTCAATATTCTCATGCTGACAGTGTTCCACTGTTATTCATAAGGTTTTCAGTTACTAAATATTCAGAAGTAGTCTATCTCTCCTTCTTCCTATTCTCTCTTTGTCCATAAACTCAGATGAAATCTGTGCACTGTGGGGGACCCTGTGTACATTTAAAATACCCATGGCTGAGCTTCTAGAATCATAGCAACATGCAATCCACCATAGTAGTACAAACGGACTGACAAATGTTGCTATTAGTATCTAGGACTAATATAAGAAACCACAATTGGAAGAAAACAGTAGGTAAAGTATTGCATATAAAATTGACCAAATTACATAGAAAAAAATTGAAAGTATTATGCAAATGTATGAAACCTGAAAACTAATGATCTAGCTATCCTCCCAAAAAAGAAAGAAAGAATTCAGGAAGCTTTCAAATTTTGGTTATAAGAGAAGAACTCCACTTATGAATAAAGTTTTTTTTTTTTTTGGTATTTTATTATTTAGAAAAAAATACCCATTTTTAGCAATAGTTTATATTATATTATACACCAAGGTCAAAAAGTTTGAAGAAAGTGGAATTAAAAGATAATGGAAGTCCTTAATTTATGCCATATTCATATTTCAGTGAATAGCACTTACAACAGGTTTTTTTTTTTTTTGTTTTTTTTGTTTTTTTTTGGTAGTGTACATGAAATGGTGGCACTGAAAAATGGGGATACTGAAAAGTTTTCAGCTTAGCCTTAAATAAAACAGAACTTGAATGCCTATCTTAAAATAATAGCTATAGTTAGACTTTAACTCCCTCCCTAACTACATACTTTAATCACTCATTTTCAATCTTCAAAGCAGAATTCTGGCTTTGAATGAAGGGGTAGAGCTCCTCCTGGGAACAAAAACAAAATCAGCAGACAGGAACAGCTGAAATGGTCACTATATTCATGATGTTACCACCCTAACTACTGGAATAGAAAAACAATATAACAAATGACTGTCCACAAGTTTTGCGATCTTGATTTCTTCTCCATTAAGAATTCAACACTGCCCTCCAGTAAGAGAGGCAGATCTGGGAAATTCCCGTTATTCTATCCTAATGCGTATTGATATACAATAAATGCTTTGCTCTTGCAAAAGCCATGTGGGGACCAGATCTGACTTATTTTTTCTTCACAAGGGGGAAGGAGAATCAAACTCAAAACTAGCCCAAGACAGATTTCTATGAAACGGAGGTCAGACATTCCTCCACCCTGCAACCATTTTCACCATATTCTAATACCACTCATCTCTCCAACAGCACTCTGCTTCACATCTTGGTTTAATAATCCATTGAAACGGCCACACAGAACTCATAACCATACTCACATATATGTGGTTTATTAGGGTAGTGAGCATGGGTAAAATTCAGGATCAGAAATAACGGATTGGTTTTTCATTCACTAATGTCTCTTTTCTGCTATACTGCAAGCATGATATGCTCAGGGAAGTGTTCCAGAGCTATTTAATCAGTCTGTGAATGCCCAAAGAGCACATTCTGCAAGCCAGTCTCCTGTCAATAGACATTCAAATTTACTTAGTCCATGGGCCTACAAGTCCACAGCTGCTCTGTCTCTCCGTTCCACTGCCTCTGCACTACCTCTGTATATCCTCTATTTGAGGTAGGAATCTGACATTCTTCTAATGCTCTTCTTTCTTGATGATCCTGGTATCATCTGTTCATGCTTCTGAAATGGCTTTTTTGAAATAGTGGAAAACAAAACTAAGCAATCCCAGCACTTTTTTGTTGACAGGTGTCATCCAGTCAGCAACGACTCATAGCTACAACAGAATGAACCAAACACTGCTTGGTCCTGTGCCATCCTCACAATTGGTAAGCTTGAGTCCATTGTTACTGCCAGTGTGCCACTATATCTTGTTGGGCATCTTCCTCTTTTTTCACTGACACTCCACTAAAACATAATATCCTTCTCTAGGGAATTATCCCTTGTGATCATATGTCTGAAGTGTGAGAGATGAAGCCTTCTCATCCTGGCTTCTAGGGAGCGTTCTGGCTGTAGTAATTCCTTCACAAATTTGTTTGTTCTTCTAGCAGTCTGCGGTATTTTTATTATTCTTATCCAATATCGTAACTCAAAGACATCAATTTTTCTCTTGTCTTCCTTATTCTTTGCTCAACTTTCACATACATTGAAATTACCATGACTTGGGTGAACCCTTGTTTTCAAGCTGACATTTTGCTTTTGAACACTTTAAAGAGAGCTTGTGCAGCAGAGCTATCTAATGCAGTACATTGATTTCTTGACATCTTCTTCCATAAC
>NW_006408584.1:5969993-5971210 GCF_000296735.1 Chrysochloris asiatica
TTGTTGGAACTGACTCCATGATAGAGAGCTACCACCCCTGTCATGCTACCTATAATGTTGTAGAGCATAATTGCAGATATTATCATTCTCAGGTGGTCACTGATGATTATTTAATTTTATGATTTGCTGGTCAAAATACTGCCTTTTAGATTTAGTTTCCAAGCTAAATCAGGGATTTCAGTTGCTTGAAAATATGGGCTTAAATGCTGATAGCTTTGCTAAAGTCAATAGGCAGATTCAGGAAGGAGTGAAGTGTTACTATGAAATATATGAAGAAAAAAAACAAAAAACATATGGACAAGTCTTACTAATTTTCTGAATAGAAATGGCATGCCTATTCCCTAGGATAATACCAGTAATCCAGAAATGTCCAAAAATGCATTTATTATTTTAATTTAGAAAAATGCCAACATCATACAACTCCATAATCTGAGTAAATTGTGATTTGTATATATTTTTAATGCACATATGTATGTACTAAAGGTCCAGGTGTCATTGTGGGTTAGGCACTGGACTGCTAACACAAGATTAGAAGCTCAAACTCTTTAGTTGCTCTGCAGAAGAATGATGAGCCTGTCTGCTCCCATACAGATTTACAATCTTAGAAACTCATATAGGATTGCTATGAATCATATAGAATGTAGTCTATGACAATAGGTATTTTGTTGTTGTTGTTGTTGTTTTTAAATTTTTTATTTTGGTTTGTGTAACTATAAATTGTATGTGTAAGTTCACATGTAATATTTCCAACTCCCAAAGAGAGATAAATATTGGACTTCAAATCTTACTACCAAACATCCTTCCAACAGCACTGTCTATACTCAGCTGGGCTGCATAATTCATCGCAGTGGTCACACAGAACTCAGACACCATGCTCACAGACATGGGTTTATTAAAGAAGTTGCTGCTCTGATTGTTACATGCCATTGAGTCAGTTCCAACTCACAGTGACCATGTATATAACAGAACTAAACACTGCCTTTTCCAGCTCCATCCCCATAGTTGTTGTTATCCCTGAGCCCATTGCTGATGATGCCATTGTGCCAATCCATTTAATTGGGTGTCTTTGTCTTTTCCTCTGACCTGCCACTCTACTGAGCTTGATGTCCTTTTCTTGGGACTGGTCCCTTGTGATAGTATGTTTGAAGTTTGAGAGATGAAGTCGTCATCCTGACTTCTAAGGAGCATTCTGGCTTTATTTATTCCTTATTTGTTTG
>NW_006408584.1:5973715-5975655 GCF_000296735.1 Chrysochloris asiatica
AACAACAACAATAACAGAAATACCACATGTGGATAGCTTTGAAGAACAGAAAAAAAATATTTTCTCATGTTTCAGAAGGCTGGAATCCTGAATCCTGAATGTGGTTCTAGGAGGAGACTTCCTATGTTTATTTCAGCTTCTATTCCATTGTCCTTAGGTTGACTAGAAATCATAGAAACCCTGTCCAAACCTGTTGTCAGCAGGTGGTTTATGACTTATAGCAACTGTATAGAATAGAGTAGAATTTCCCTATAGAGTGTCACCTCTTTCTCTGGTGGAAAAGCTAGAAGATTTGAACAACTGATCTTTCATGTAGCATCTAAGCAGGTCAACTAATATGCCACTAGGTCTCCTTGTTTAAGCTTCTTTTGTTGCTTTTAGATGATGTCAAGTTAGTTCTGACTGGTTAAGTTCGGAACATATACTACACTGACATTACCTCATTAATGTAACAAAGAAAATATTATGTCCAATTAGGATGATACAACTTTGCTTGCTGAACACAAAGAGCACTCAAAATACTTACTGATGAAGATCAAAGACCACATGTAGCAACAACAACAAGGTAGGATTTTGTCCACAAGTATAGGGGTTAGGATTCTAACATATATTAACCCAAAATCCACTGTCATCAGTTGTATTCCTACTGATAGGAATTCCATTGTTTCCAAGGTGCAGATCTTTACAGGCTAGAAAGACTCATCTTTTTCCTGCAGAGCTGGAAAGTGAGCTATATTGCACTAAAATAGGAGATTTCATTATTTGCAGCAAAGTCTTTATAAAAATATGATATGAGCAAACATTTGGAAATATTTACAGATTTATATTGGTTGAAACAGAATGTTATCAAGTAACATTCTGACTTTGAGATTAGCAGTCCAGTGCTTATTCTACAGCTTTATCAGTGATCCCAACACACATACTGTTGTTGTTAAGTGCCATTTTGTTGTTGTTAGGAGGTGCCATCGAGTTGGTATTGACTCATAGCGACTTTAGGTACAGCAGACCGAAACACTGCCCGGTCCTGGACCAACCTCACTACTGTTGCTATGTTTGAGTCCATCGATGCTGTTACTTTGCCAATCCATCTCACTAGGGGCCTTCCTCTTTTTACTCTGACCCTTCATCTTACCAAACATGATACCCTTATCCAGTGACTGGTTCCTCCTGACAATATGTCCGAAGCATGAGAGACAAAGTTTGGCCATCCTGACCTCCAAGGAGCACTCTGGCTACACTTCTTCCAACTCTGATCTGTTTGTTCTTTTGGCAGTCCATGGCACTTTCAATATTCTCCTCAATACAATAATCCTAGCATCCATTTATAGCTTTGGCTTAGTTAACTAGTGTTGCTGTAACAGAAATACACAAGATGGTGGTTTCATAGAACATAAACATATTTTCTCATAGTTCAAGAGGCTACAAGTCCAAATTAGGAGCACTGGCTCAAGGGGAAGTCTCTTTCTCTGTCACCTCTGAGGAATGGTCCTTGTATCAGATTCTGAAGCCCTCATGTTTCTAGATTCTCTAGATATATTCAGAAGGTTTCTTCATGAATGATTTATTTTAGAAAGAACAGCATCAACCTGGTACCTATGAGTTGGAGACTAGAAATATTCCAACTGTCCAACTTATCCAATATGTTATACCACTTCCTAGTTCTTGGTATCATTCACCACTTCTCCTTTCCCTCATGTCCCAGAGTTCTGAAACATGCTGTGACCTTTCACAACACTCACAACTGTCAAGGGAAATGGCTCATACAATTGAAGAGGTTGGAAAACTCCAAACAAAAGTTTGGTGATCATTCTGGAGGATTCTGCTCACTTTTGTAGTCGCAGGAGCTGAGGAATCCAAATTGATAAGTCAGACAACAGGCTGTATATTTACTAGGCTGCAAGAGCTAGTGGTGAATGAGGCCGGGTGATGAGCTGAAAGTT
>NW_006408584.1:5975855-5978631 GCF_000296735.1 Chrysochloris asiatica
ACCCATAGCGATCCTGAACAGGGTTTCCGAGGCTGTAAATCTTTACGGGAGCAGAAAGACTCATCTTTCTCCCATGGAGCAGCTGGTAGTTTCGAACTGCTGACCTTGTGGTTCGCAGCCCGACTCGTAACCACTATAAGGTGAGGGCGTCCAAATCCTTAATCTTTAGTTCCATCATAATCCTTAGACCTTGTTGTTATTAAGTGTCATTGAATCAGTTCCAACTCAGAGCAACTGTAAATAAGGTTTCCGAGGACTGACTGGTGTGTTTGAACCACAAACCTTGTGGTTAGCAGTCTAGTGTTTGTCCTACAGGGCCACATCAGGACTTCCCTTATTCCTTCTTGTTGCTTTGTTAAGTGCTGTCGAGTTCGTTCCACCTTATGGTGATCCTGTATAGGATCACTTTTTCCAAAACAGATCTATTGGTTCTTTTGGCAGCCCATGGGTTAATATTCCAACATATACTTTTGGGGCAAATCATTAAATACATAACAATCATCTACAATGGAAAACTAGATAAATGATCCAGCGGATTATATCTCCAATTCTAAATTTTCAGGAAAAGATGATCTTCAGTTCTGCATAGATCAGATGTTTACTTATCTTGCAATCAATGGCTTGAAGATGAAGTAAAACTCTACAATTATGACAGCCAATGACTAGCTTTCAAGTCTACAAGATCATAATAACCAGAAGAGCAAAGCTGATGTCTGCATTATAATGGTTAATATTCTTCTATGCATAGTTTTCAAGTATTAGTACATACATACTTGCAATTTATAAAAATGCTAAACCATTTTCTTGATACAGAAAGAATTAAGGAACCTCAGGCATGTGGGAAATATACATTATAGAATAGATTAAGATATAAATGCCAGGTTTTTGATTCATGTTAACAAATTTTCTTGGATGTTATTTGATTTTAATTTTGACATACTATTTACTTTGTTCATTTCTTCATTTTCATTTCAACTATAATCTCTAGGCAAATTAGTCAAAAATTTAATACACTAACAGGCAGAAAAAGGATAATTAAAACACCACTGTTAGTCTTTTCTGAATGTCCAACAAATTCTTTAAAAATTAACTGTGGTCATTAGGATAGACTGCATAAGTGGTTAGAAACAAAGGTGAGAAAATCTTTTTAAAATACAAGTGTTTTTCCACTTCCACCATCAGACACAGATTCTAAAAATGCCCTATAGGACAGTTTTTTCTGAAGCTGACTCTAGCTGTTCAGTTGAAATATACTATGACTGTTCTTGATGACAACATATTATGTTTCAGATGTGTTTTGATTATTTTTTTTAATTTGAGAAATTTGTAATTAGGAACACTAGGGAATATCATAGCTTCTTGCTGTTATGATTTACTTTTTAAAATTAGCTAATTATTAGCAAGTACATACATGTACAAAACTATGCTAGTAATTGATTAGCAAAAATTTTAAATTAGTAATTTTAAGGAAAGATTAAAGTCACACATAAAATTGTATAAGAGCAAAAGTTTGCCTGGTTTTAAAATGCTTTTACATGGAAATAAGTTAGGAAATACGTCCCTCTGTGAAAATAAATATTGGGCAAGCAAAATAAAGGCTAATCATAAGAATGCTGAAGAATATCTGTGAATTACAGTAGTTGATTTTCTAAGTGATCAATTTATCTCAGGAGAACATAAAAATATACATATTTTGATTTAAATGCAAAATGTTACAATGCATTACCTGCCTTTGCTTTCTACTGGATTAGATCCAGCATTTAAATATATAGATTAAACAGTTTGGCAAATAATTACTGTAAACGGAATAATATCAAATAGCAGGAAAAAATGAGAAATGATCAAATTATGAAACTAGACTGTCATATTCTGGATATTCAGATGTCAAAAGTGACATGTTTTTAAATGTAATTGAGTAAGGGATTCAGGAAATGTGTTTATCATTTCTACCCTTTATATACTTATAAAACATGTGGGTTGCAGAATTGGGAGTTTACTGCTGTTTTTAACACAAAGAAATAATAATTGCCTAGAATAGCAGTATTACTAACACTGGTGCTTTTCCCTACTCATTTTACAGTCTTGGTTTCTGTAGGAAAGTTAAGTGTATTAAAACAAATCAAAACAAAAAACTCCATTTGAAACAAATGAAAGTCCCTCCCTTCATTACAGAAGCAAATTATCTTTAGTGGATAACTTACAGCCTGGGAGTCTACACATTTTAAGGTTGTTACTTTTTCTTTGAGTGCTTTTAAATGATTTCTTGAGAAGAAATATTTGTCTCCATTTCACTATTTACACTATAAAAATAAATTGTAGGGTTATTTTTCAGAAATACAGTTAGTTACCTTGTTTGCTCCCAGGAATGGAAGATTTTCTATAATTAAACTTATAATGTTGTTTAACATCCTATTCTGAAATGATCACTGAAAACTTATTCCAAATTCAAATAGATTCTATGATAAAATATTTTTATATCATTTAATGATATTTCTTTATTAATCTCTCTATATTTAGGGGAAGATTTCTAAATAGAACAAATGATCATTTTGTTTGCTTTCCACCTGAACAACATTTGGCATCAGGATTCTTCATAATTAATAGCAATTATTTGAATGGATTTTAAGTAATGCTTAGGAAAAAACAAAGTAAAGCAGTCTGATGTAGTTTAATCTATAAGCCTATATAATGTCTTACACACACAAAAAGAAATGTCCATATCAATATAATATTGAAAGATAAACAAAATGTCTGATTTGGTTTTATATATATATAT
>NW_006408584.1:5981119-5994881 GCF_000296735.1 Chrysochloris asiatica
TTTTTGTAACTTCTAATTCTAGAACATAAGGAACATTGTAGATAGGTTTTATAGTCGGGGGCAGGGGGAAGATTCTTGGTTTGCTTTAAGATTATTCTTTGGGTAAAAATAAGTGCTTTGCTTTGCAGCAGCAAAAATATTGAAATGGTTGCTAAGGCTTTAGGGTTTATTCTGATTATATATACTGTCAGATGTTGATAAAATTGATGTGGGTTTCATGGATAGAATTTACATTAACATTTACATTCATGTTATGGAAATATAAAAGATTAAAGGAGTTCTGTGGTTTTGCTGAAGTTCATTACGATTAGTTATTAATAAAAAGAAGTACACTTAGTACTTCCCAGTGCTAATAACTTTACATCATTTTAATAACTTTAGGCATTTAAAGTGAAGATAATATAATTTTTAAATGAAACACCAGGAATCTTTAAAGAATGGATGTCGATGGCTTACATAATAAAAAGTGCTGACAATATGCAGAATGGGGGCACTTCCATTCCTCTAACTTCTTGTCTAGTTCTATGAAAAGATATTCCACAAACGAAACTTTAGTATCTGAGCAACTCAGTGACCCAATTTTTTCCCCCTCTCTTACGAGGGAACATAAATCACTTGATTGGTGAATGATATTCATTTGTCCCCATTTATTATATATAAGGAGCTCTGGTAGTGTAGTGGTTACGAATCGAGCTGCGAACCTCAAGATCAGCAGTTTGAAACTACCAGCTGTTCCGCAGGAGAAAGATGAGGCTTTCTGCTCCTGTAAAGATTTATAGCCTAAGAAACCCTGTACAGGGTCGCTATGAGTCGGAACCGACTCCACGGCATATAACAACAACAACAACAACATTATATGACTAAAACTATAATTATGAAATATTTTGAAATTATTAAAAAATGTTAAGCACTGGGTTTTTATTATTTTCTTTCCATTTCTTCTCTGGACATTGTAACAGGCCTATGTACCGAATATATGTGTCTGTTTAAAAGAAGAAAGCCTTCTCTTGGGTGGGCTTTTTCATGCTCAAGACAGCAAGTGTGACGACAGGTTTAAAGTCACATCTTTTAGTTGGCTTCATTGAAAAAAAAAAAAAAAATCAGCTTTATTTTTCTGTGTCCTGCTCCCGTAACGATTTACAGCCTATGAAAGCCTGTACAAGGTTGCTATGAGTGTGAACCGACTCCACAGCACGTAACCACCACCACCACCACCAATATAGATTAGACTTGGTGTATTGCTGTAGGATCAGTGCTGGACTATGAATTACAATTTTGGCAATTCAAACCCTGCAACTTCTCCTGGGAAACACTATAAAGGGTTGCTATAAGTGAGAACCAACTCTATGGCACTTAACAACAATAAATTGACTCTACATTTTCAAAATGTACACAATTAACCGACAAACATTCCAATGTATAAAAGACACAGTTCAAAAAAAATACAAACAAAGAAACAAAAATGTGGTTACTATGTTGTTGCTGTTAAGTGCCTCTGAGTCAGTTCGTACTCATACTGACTCTGTATAAGGTCTCCAAGGAGTGGCTGGTGAGTTTGAACTACTGACCTTGTGGTTCAATCCAATTTTGTAGTCCAGTGTGCTTGTATATCAGCAATTTCTCTTATAAAGAAAATTCCTGTTGGACCCTTGACTAATTAAATTTTTTGTTAAGCAAAAACAGTCTTCTTATTCCTAGTATTGTTGTTCAGTGCTGTTGAGTCAGTTCTGACTCATAGCGAACCTGTATAGGAAGTAGCTGGTGACTTTGAATCACTGATTTTATGGTTCAAACTGAGCTTTCAGTCCTGTGCTTTATCCTACTGTGCCATCTAGTAAAAAGAAATCCATGATTTGGAGCTGTGGTGTAAAATGTAGGAAATGCACACACCATTGATTGAGAGAACGTGCATTATAATGGAAGGAAAGAGAGTTTACTTTTTTTTTTTTTTTGGACTGACTTTTACATGATAAGTAGAATGAATTGTTTTAACTAATGTTCAGTATATGGGTCAACACTGATATTCTCACCTCTGCTCTGTTCCTTATACATTCTTGATTTCTTCCTGTGAGGAAAGGGTGACAGAACCAAAAACCTGAGTGATACCAGAGATGCCTTCAATACATCTGTACAGGAGCAGAAAATTTCATTTTTCTCCTGCAGAACAGCTGGTAGTTTTGAACTGCTGGCTGTGAGGTTAGCAGCCCAATTTATAACCACTACGCTACCAGAGCTCCTTTGGTTACATATTCTTTTTAAAGATACTTGAAGAAGTGATTTTTCAGGTTATAATATGCATTTAAAATATTTTGTTGTTATTTAGTACCTATAAATCAATTCTGACTCATAGCAACCCTATATAGAGTTTCCAAGGAGTAGCTTGTGGGTTTGACCTTCTAACCTTGTGGCTCAAACCGACCTTATGGTTCAGTGCTTTATCCCACAGTGTGACACCTGGACTCCACTTTAAAATTAAGCACACACAAAACAGGCAAGTGTAAAGATATTATGGATTTCAGAAAATCTGAATGACAAATGTATCATTAAAAGCAAACTTAAACGGAGCTAAATTGTCTTTAAGGAGAAAGATGAGGCTTTCTACTCTGGTAAATATTTACTGCCTCAGAAACCCTATGTAGGATTTCTATGAGTCGAACTGACTTGTCAGCATACAAGCACCACCACCACCAAGATCAGTTGGTTAAGGTCAGGCAGATATGTTGTTGTTGTTGTTGGGTGTCATCCAGTCAGTACCAACTCATAGTGACCCTATACACAACAGAATAAAACACTGCCCAGTCCTGGGCTATCCTCACAATTGCTGCCATATTTGAGCCTATTGATGCTGCCAATATATCTCACTGGAGGTCTTCCTTTACTTCTCTGACCCTCCACCTTACCAAGCATGATATCCTTCTCCAGTGACTGGTCCCACCTGACAATATGTCTGAAGTATGAGAAACTAAGTTTGGCCTTTCTGACCTCCAAAGAGCATTCTGGTTGTACTTCTTTCAACACAGAACTCTTTGTTCTTTTTGCAGCCCATGGCACTTTCAACATTCTTCTCCAAAACTATAACTCAAATGCATCAATTCTTCTGCTATCTTCCTTATTCAATGACCAGCTTTCACATACATATGAGGTTATTGAAAATAGCATGGCTTGGGTAAGATATACCTCCTCAAGCTGACATCTTTGCTCTTAAACACTTTACAAAGGTCTTGCACAGCAGATTTGACTAATGCAATAAATCATTTGATTTCTTGGCTGCTGCTTCCATGAGTGTTGATGGTTGATACAAGAAAAGCGGTCTTTGGCAACCTCAATCTTTTCTCCATTGATACGAATGTTGTTTATTGGTCCAACGCTGAGGATTTTTGTTTTCTTTACATTGAGATACAATCCATACCAAAGGCTATGGTCTTCAATCTTCATCAGTAGTATTTAAGTGCTCTTCATTTTCAGGTTGTTGTTGTTGTGAAGCACTGTCTAGTCGATTCTGACCCATAGCAACCCTGTATAGGGTTACCGAGGAGCAGCTGGTGATATAACCTCTAGTTAATCTGGGATTTGGTATCTGGAACTGTTACACTATGAGTAAAACAATTAAAAGAAAAATGTAAATTTAACTTAATGAAGAAATTGGACTATAGGCTATGAGGCCATCCACACTGGGGCTTGGAAGTTCTTAGTTGCTATTTTTCTGCCCATTGCTGCTGCCACTCTGCCAATCTGTGTCATTGAGGATCTTCCTCTTTTTCTCTGACCCTCCACTTTACCAAACATGATATTCTTCTCCAGGGACTGGTCCTTCCAGATAATATGTTTGAAGTATGAGAGGCAAAGTCTAACCATCCTGGCTTCCAAGAAGCATTTGGGTTAAAATTCTTCCAACACAGATTGGATTGTTCTTTTTGCAGCCTATGGTACTTTTAATATTCTCCTCCAACACCATAATTTAAATGCATCAATTCTTCTCAGGTCTTCCTTATTTACTGTCCAACTTTCCCATGTATATGCGGATATTGAAAATACCATGGCTTGGGTCAGGCACACCTTAGTCCTCAAACTGACATCTTTGCTCTTCAACACTTAAAAGAGTTCTTGTGTAGCAGGTTTGCCTAATACAATACATTGTTTGATTTCTTGAATGCCGCTCCCATGAGCATGATTGTGCATACAAGTAAAATGAAGTCTTTGACAATTTCAATCTTTTCTCAATTTATGGTAATGTTATTTATTTATCCAGTGGTGAAGATTTTTGTTTTCTTTAAATTGAGATGCAGTTCATACAGAGGGAAGGTTGTGGTCTTTGATCTTCCTCAGTAAGTATTTTAAGTACTCTTTGCTTTCAGTAAGCAAGGTTGTATCATCTGCATATTGCAGATTGTAAAGGAGTCTTCCTCCTCACATGCATGTGAGGTGAATAAAAATACCATGGCTTGCATCAGGTGCACCTTAATCCTTAAAATGTTATCTTTGCACTTGAATCTTTGCACTTGGCACTTTAAAAAGGTCTTGTTCAGCAGAGTTGTCTAAAGCAATACATCACTTGATTTCTTGATTGCTGCTTCTATTAACATTGATTGTTGATACAAATAAAATAAATATTTGATAACTTCAATCTTTTCTCATTTTCTTTAGCATCTCTATGCTGGAGAACAAGTTTCAGAGTCTCTTCTGACATCTATTTTGGTCTTTTCCTTCTTTCTTGTCTTCTCAATGACCTTTTGCTTTCTTCCTGGGTTCAGGGACAGGGATATGGCCAAAGAGGACTGGAGCAGAGAGTGAAGCATCCAGTTGATATGAAGTGAGGTGATATGCACAAGAACATCTATACTTGCAGATAGTACCTACTTGATCTGGCTTCACTGGCTAGATGATTAGACTAGAGGAAGAAAGAAGAGGAAAAAAAAGAGTAATACACTACAATTTGATGAACTTGACTTATACTTATGGATGTAGTAGCTTGAAAGAGGAATGAATCTTTACAGCGAGGATAATTCCCACCCCCTTGGTGCACAGGATTGACAGATATTGGCTACTCAAAATGGCTACAAAGACACAAAGTGACTGGTTTACAACCTTTCAAGAGGGAGTCTAGTTACAGAGGGTGTGGGGGAAGGTAGAATCTCCACTGAGTGGTTTCCAACTTGTCTGGAAGGAGCTGATGAAAGGCAATGGGGATAAGACTCTTGTAGTTCAATAGTGAATAATTGCTATCAGGACTGACTGTGAGCATTGAAGATGTAAAGGTAGACGTTTTGCAACAAAAGGAGGAGAGTGGTTGATTATGCAGTCTAGGAGTGAAGGACACTGGAACCATCAAGGAAGAAGAGTGGAGTGTGGGCCCCTATCCAGAGAAGCAGTGATAGAGGCAGGGATGATGATGTGGAGAGATGGAGTGGCTGGGGACTCTGGACTCAGGAAGGGAGAGGGTCTTTGTGCTGATGGCCTAAGGGCAGGCTTGCAGGGTGTACTCTTTGGGTGGTTGATAATGCATGGTGGTGGTTATGTGCTGTGGAGTCAATTCCGACTCATAGCAACCCTGCACAGGGCTTCCGAGGCTTTAAACCTTTACAGGAGCAGAAAGCCTCATCTTTCTCCCATGGAACAGCTGGTAGTTTCGAACTGCTGTCCTTGAGGTTCACAGCCTGATTCGTAACCACTGAGCTACCAGAGTTCCTTTGATGCTTAATTTCAGAGTGTGTGGGGGAAGGAAGAATCCCCAATGAATAGTTTTCCTCTTGTCTAGATATATTTGGTGAAAGGAGATGGAGATAAGATTATTATGATTCAATAGTGTGTAATTCCTATCATGACTAATTGCTATAGTCACAACTGTAAAGAGAGACATTTTGTAAAATAAAGGGGGTAGCAGTTAATCTTACATTCCCATTCCAGGAACAGAGGATCCTAGGACCATCAAGGTTGAGAGGAACATGAGCAGGATGTGGGACCCTTTCCAAAGAAGCAGTGACAACAATGATAGAGGCAGAGATGATGACATTGAGAGATACAGCAGCTGAGGACTCTAGACTCATGGAAAGAGAAAAGCTGTGTGTTGGTGGCCAGGAGGCAGGCTTGCAGAATGTGCACATGGGTTGTTTAAATGATTATGTATTCCTGAGCATTTCTGTGTATATCAAAAAAAGAAAAAGAAAAGAAACAGAGGGAATAAAAGCAAATACTCTTGAATGGTGATGCATGAAGGGGATTGTAATCATTGCAATGAAAAGAAATACAATAGGGTGGGTGAAAAACTGATATTCTCCCATGTAAACTATCACTCAATTCATAATAAAACTTTATATATAAAAGAAACAAGGATTCTAACATATGGCATACATAGACTATTGAACATTGCAAAAAACACAATGACTGGGACATACTAACTAGATACTTATATGCATCAAAATGTTCCACCAAAAAAAAAGGTAATACAAAATGGCTGCAAACTTAAAATGACAGAGAACTTCCAGAGATTCAAGCAGGATTCAGAAGAGGACGTGGGACGAGGGATATCACTGCTGATGTCCGATGAATATTGGCTGAAAGCAGAGAATACCAGAAAGATATTTACCTGTGCTTTATTGACTACACAAAGGCTTTCAATTGTATGGATCGTGACAATCTAGGGACAACATTGTGAAGTATGAGTATTCCGGAACACTTAATTGTGCTTATGAGGAATCTGTACCTGGACCAAGAGGCAGTTGTTTGACCAGAACATGGGAACACTGAATGGTTTAACATTAAAAAGGTGTGTGAAAGGGTTGTACTCTTTCACCATACTTATTCAACCTGTATGCTGAGCAAATAATCTCAGAAGTTGGGTTCTATGAAGAAAAACGTGCCATCAGGGTAAGAGGAAGTCTCATTAACAAGCTGCAGTATGCAGCTCATACAATCTTGCTTGTTGAAAGTGAAGAGGACTTAAAATACTTACTGATGAAGATCAAAGAGCACAGCCTTTGGTATGGATTGCATCTCAATGTAAAGAAAACAAAAATCCTCATCACTGGACCAATAAACAACATTCTTTTTTAAAAAATGTTTTATTGTGAATTATGTGATAATTTACATGGGAGAACATTAGTTTTACATTCATCCTATTGTATATTGTTTCATTGCCATGGTTACAATCCCCTCTATGCATCATTAACCAACCATAGGGTATACACTACAAGCCTGCCCCCAGTCATCAGCACACAGCCCCTCTCCCTCTCTGGGTCTAAAGTCCCCAACTGCTCCATCTCTCCACATCTTCATCTCTGCCTCCATCTCAGGCATCACTGCTTCTCTGGGTAGGGTCCCGCTCTCCGCTCTTCTCCATTGATGGTCCCAGGGACCTCCACTCCAAGACTGAAAAGTTAATCACTCCCTTCCTTGCTACAAAATGTCTACCTTTACATTTCTAACCCTCACAATCAGTCCTGATAACAATTATTCACTATTGTATCACAAGAAACCGATCCGCATTTCATTTCATCAGCCCCGCCTAGACAGATTGGATATTACTCATTGGAGACTCTACCTTCCTTCACGCCCTCTGGATCTAAGTTTCATTTGAAAGCTTGTAAGCCAGTCACTTCATGCCTTTGTAGCCCACCCCATTTTGGGTAGCCAGTGTCCAAGTTGCTCATGCCTGTCTACTCTGTGTATGTAGGGGGTGGGAGTGATCCTTTCTGTAAGGATTTCAAACAACATTCTTATCAACAGAGAAAAGATTGAAGTTTTCAAGGTTTCATTCTTCTTG
The DNA here is from genome assembly GCF_000296735.1 of Chrysochloris asiatica. NCBI lineage: Eukaryota > Metazoa > Chordata > Mammalia > Afrosoricida > Chrysochloridae > Chrysochloris > Chrysochloris asiatica. The sequence continues at coordinate 5,988,879 of NW_006408584.1, forward strand.
GATCAACCATCAACACTCATGGAAGTAGCAGTCAAGAAGTCAGATGACATACTGCATTAATCAAATCTGTTGCACAAGACCTTTTTAAAGTGTGGAAGAGCAAAGATGTCAGTTTGAAGACAAAGGTGTGCCTGAACCAAGCCATGGTATTTTCAATAACCTGATATGAATGCAAAAGCTGGGCAGTGAATAAGGAAGATCGTAAAAGAATTGATGCATTTGAGTCATGGTGTTGAAGGAGAATATTCAAAGAGCCATGGGCTGCCAAAAGAACAAATAGATCTGTGTTGGAAGAAGTGCAGCCAAAGTGCTCCTTGAAGGCCTGGATGTCCAAACTTTGTCTCTCATAATTCAGACATATTGTCAGGAGGGACCAGTCACTGGAGAAGTATATCATGTTTGGTAAGGTGGTGGGTCAGAGAAAAAGAGAAAGACCCCCAGTGAGATGGAATGGCAAAGTGGCAGCATCAATGGGCTCAAGCATAGCAACAATTGTGAGTTTGGCCCAGGACCAAGCAGTGTTTCGTTCTGTTGTGCATAGGGTCGCTATGAGTTGGTACTGACTCGATGGCACCTAACTACAACAACAATAACATACTCAAGGTTGCATTTTGGATCTTGTGGACTAGTTCTAAATTTCTTCAGTTTCAGGCTATACTTGTATATGAGCAACTAATGGTCTGTTCCACAATCTGTCCTTGGCTTTGTTTTGTTCCTTGATACTGAGCTTCTCCACGTCTATTCCCACAGATATAGTTGATTTGATTCTTGTTTATTTCACCTGCCAATGTCCGAGTTTTATAGTGATTGTTTTATTATGGAAAGGTATTTGTAATGAGGAACTTTTTAATTCCAATCAACAGTAATTACAAATTCATCTCAATTGCATATTTGATCAATTTCAGATTGAAGAATCTAGATAAATTGTTTAAATGTTTTCATCTTTGGTTTATGTGGTTGGTGTGTAAAACTGAAAAATAGTTGTATTAACTAGACTTCCCTGTAGGTGTATAGATATTTTTCTATCACAGACTGCATTCCCCTTCAAGAGATGTTGAAATTCTTTTTTGATGATGAATGTGAGACAAATCTGTTTGTATTTTTAATGCCAGCATAGTAAACCAAATGATTACCTTATTCAAAATGGCCAATGTCTGTCCCTTTTAACTGTATAATAACTGGGTTATCAATCTTTAAGTATTCCATTTAATTTTTGATGATTTCCAATTTTCTTAAATTCAAACTTTGTACATTTGTATATTCCACTTTTTGAGTATTAATGGATATTTACAGCTGTTTATTCTCATTTTGTGTCTTTCCCCATTAATAAGTAAAGATTCTGAAAGCTGTGTTACATCACCTCATTAAGGTCGACTCTATTTTGAGGAGACAGATCATTTTAAGTCATATTTTTTTAGTGCCTTCCAACTTTAGGGGCTCATCTTCTGACATTACATTAGATAATGTTCTGCTGCTATTATTAAGGTTTCCAGTAGCCTATTCTTCAGAAATTGACCTTTAGTCTTTCTTCATCATGGTTATTGTTGTTGTTAAATGTTTTTGAGTTGGTTCCAACTCATAGTGACCTTGTATAGGGTTTCTGAGGAACAGCTGGTGAACTTGAATTGCCGACCTTGTGTTTCAAATTGGCCTCGTAGTCCAGTGCATTAGTCTACAATGCCATACCAGGACTCCGTTCTTCTTCCCAGTTGGTTCTTATATTGGAAGCTTCCCTGGAACCTGTCTATCATGAGTGACCCTGCTGATATTTGAAAGAGCAATGGCAGAGCAATACACAAGTCACTTCTGTAGGACAATATATTTAATTTTAGCTTTCTTTTCTCACCTATAAAACTTACAGTTGGGGTTGAGCTTGATACAAGTAGAAAGAGAATTCACTCAAAACCATTATCAAGGATCCATACATCTTTATTATTAGTAATTGATATCTATTACACTTTCTTTGTTCATTTTTAATATCATATCTACAGTACTGAATGAGCCAAGGAGTCCTGGTGATGCAGTGGGTTATGAATTGGGCTGCTAATCACTAATCAGCAGTTTAAATCCACCAGTCACTCTGCAGGAGAAAGATGAGGCTTTCTGCTCTCATAAAGTTTTGTGGTGGTGGTGTTGTGTTGTGGAGTTGGTTCAAATTCATAGTGATCTTGCATAGGGTTTCAAAGGCTATAAATCTTTATAGGAGCAGAAAACCTAATCTTTCACCAATGGACCAGCTAGTAGTTTTGAACTGCCACCCTTGAGGTTAGCAGCCTGACTCATCACCTCTATGCTATAGCTTGGAAAGGATATCCTATACAGGGTGACTATGTGTCAGAACTGACTTCACAGCAAACAACCATCACCATCACAGAATGAACCAGCTTGTCATATAATGATTATAATGTTTAATCTACTTCATGCTATAGAATTGGAATTCTCGTGTAGCACTATAGGTTAAGCACTGGACAGCTAACTGCAAGGTCAGCAGTTCAAACCCAGCAGCCTCACTTTGAAAATTTTATACAGAATTGCTGTGACTTCGAAATGACTAGATAGCACTTACCAACAACAATACTATAGATTATACATTTATGCCTAATGAAATGTTATATGTGTACTAGATTTATGAAGTCATAAAGTATTGTTAATAGTATTTCAATTCATATATGCATAAGTTTATTCCAAACAAAGCAAGCTTCAAAATGTCTGTGTGATCAGTGAATGACGGCAGACAAGTTTTCTCAGTAATACAATTGTCTTAATCTTGTTACCATGCATTCACAAAAAAAAGTCTGCTCAAAACAGTGGCTTTGAGGCGATCAGTTGGGCCTAAATATAGCAACAGTAGAAGATGTTACTGCTGCTAGACATAAAGAGGAAATAGTTAGTACAAGAAACTGGAAAAAGCTACAGCTAAAAGTGTGAGGATAACTAAGATCATAGTTAACGAATGAAATCTTCTTTCAGTGACCAAACTCCATTGAAATCCACATACAAGGACATTTAGATGATGCAATCTGCAGATATCAGCCTTCTGGGACATAGGCAAAGCAGAGAAAATCAGAAACTGGATCAGAGAAAGTAAATAGAGAGTAATCTTTCCTCTGCTCTCTCTAAAGTACCACAAGTCACTAACCTTCACTATCGGCTCTTTGTAGACTCTACATATACAAATCCATAATCATAGTTATAATTCTCAACAATTCTACTCTGAACTTTGGCTTATCCTCCAAAATCTCTATGCCTAGACCACTGTAAGGAAAATTATTAGATTTGGTGGGTTTTCACTGAAGAGTGATATCTAGGAATCTCAAAAGAATTTTATTCTAAAAGAAAAATAAAATAGTCAAATATCTTTGAAATGACTGAATTGCAGAAAATATTTTTCCTTGTTTGCAACATAAAAGTAATGTTTTGTAGACTTTTAAAACAGTAAATAGTGTACTAAAACCTTATTTCTTGAAGACATGATGGGGATTGAGGGATTTGAAGCAAAATTATTTCAAATTGTCACTAATATTCTTTAGAGTACACGTTTAGTTTTTCGTATTCTTTTACAGCTAAAGACAATTTCTGCCCCAGAATAGATAAGGTCAAAATATCAGATCACCAGGTACGTGAGAAAATAGTGTTGTCAAGCACTGTAAAGTTGTGCAGTGCCAGCAACTTTAAACCAGCAACTAAGAAAAGCAACTGCTGCAGATTCTGTGATAGTAGCTCATATTATACTGTAACATTTCAATGTAATAGCCTGAAAATTTGTGTTATTTCACACAATTGCAAAACAAATAATCAAAACATATGACATATAACAGTCAATGGGACCTTATTTATGCATTTTGGGAGGTTATGTCATGATTCTGATAATTCAGCAACTGCTCATATTTTGAGAAATGTAAAAATGTGAACAATGTCCAATTGCAACTCCTCCAGATCATTCATGAACAAGATCATGTCATGATACTGTTATTGGCTAATGACAAGTTGTGTGAACACCTATAGGTTCTGATTTTTTATATGGATTATGACTTATTTTTTTGCATTTGCAAACTGCAATCCAAACTGAGAAGTCAGATTAATTTTGCTTGTAAATATTTGCATTCAGTAAGATAATTGTTACATTTCAATGTATTTTTAAGCTCCTAACAATATATACTTGCTCACTTAGCACATTGCAATGAAAGAAGGTTATTTAAAGCTAGCATTAAAATAAACAAGACGCTTATTATACTAGCTATCAAGTTAATTTATTTTGAAAGATAATGCCATGTGTTCCTAACAAATGTTTTTGTTTCTTTGCTCATCCTGGATCTTAGTGTGATGGTTTGTTTCCTGGAGTATGCTTTTCTGAGAAATTCAGCTCTTAAAAAATGATGTGGGAAATGCCCACTTTCCAATTTTCTGGAAGAATTTGTGTAAAGTTAGTATTCTTTATCTCTACTAATATTTCTGGCCTGGAAACACCTTTATTGCTAGAATTATAACTATAAATTCAGTTTATCAAATGAATAGGTAGACTTTGGTTGCTGATAGTTTCTAGAGACAGCTTTATAACTTGTGTCATTTACAAATCGTATTCATTTCATGTAATGAATCAAATTTATGAGCATGTCTGTTATCTCTTTTATTCCCTTAAGCCTTTAAAAGTCTTTAGGATATATAGTCACATCTACACTTTAATTCCTGATGTTGGTAAATAGACTCTTTTTTCTCTCTCCCCTCTTTATTTTTTTGTCTGTCTTTCACACACAAGCACAGATGTCTGTGCTTATCAACTTATCAACTTAGGTTTTATTAATTCTCTCTATTATTTTTCTGATTTTCATTTGATTCATTTTTAAAATTTTTTACCGACATTAGTAAAAATTCACACCACATACAATTCATACATTTACAATGCACAACTAAATATTTTTTAGTATACTCACAGATATGCTTAAGTATCATCACAGCTAAAAGTAAAACATTTCATTACTTTAATAAGAAACTTTTTTTAACTATAATGCCCCTATCCTTTCATTTTCCCAGTACTAAGCAGCCACTAACCTACATTCTGGCTTTGTTGTTGTTGTTAAGCGCCTTCGAGTTGTTTCCAACTCAAAGCGATCCTGTATAGGGTTTCCGAGGAGTGGCTGGTGAGTTTGAAATGCTAGGCCTGAGGTTCAAACCAGCCTTGTGAACCTGTGCTTTATTGTTGTTATTAGTAGCAGTCAAAACTCAACTAAACCCAATGCCATTGGGTCAATTGATACTCATAATGATCCTTTAGGACAAAGTAGAACAGCCTCATAAGGCTTTCAAGGTTTTCAATATTCACAGAAACAGATTGCCACATCTTTCTTCCATGGAGCAACTGGTGGGATAAAACCAATGATTTGCTAGTCAGCACCTGAGAACTTTAATCACTGCATCACCAGGCCCCTTCATTGCAGGCAAAATAGGCTCTACCTTCTAGTGAGCCCATGTGTAACAAAATAAAATGTAAGCTGGTTCTGAGTAATTTTCAAAATTGTTGGTATACTTTTTAATCACGGAAGTAGCTCATCAAGTCTTTCTTCCTAGTGGTTATTGTCTGGAAGCTCCATGAAAATATGATCAACATGGATGATCTTGCTGGTATTTGAAATATCTGTGGCATGGCTTACAGAATGATCGTTAACAGGCATGTCACCACAGGACAAAAAACTTGACAGATGAGTGGTGGTCTGTCTTTATAGTTTTGATTTTTCTAGAAATTTAACATTAATGAAACCATATAAACTGTGTATTTTATGACAGATTTCTTTCACTTAGTACAATGTGTAAGCTCCATCTATGTTGTAGCATAAGTTGGTACTTCCTTCTACCTAGGCTGAATACTAATCTATATTATGGCTATGTTTCTGTTGTTGTTAAGTACTGTTGACTTGTAATGTAGGGTTTCTGAGGAACAGCTAGTGAGTTTGAACTGCCAATCTTACAGTTCAAAATGACCTTGTGGACCAGTGCTTATCCCACAGT
>NW_006408584.1:5996021-6003132 GCF_000296735.1 Chrysochloris asiatica
AGAGGTCCACAGGCATAATCTCTGTTTATGTTTTTTGTTTGTTTGTTTGTTTGTTTTTAAAGTAGCTGCAATGAGTAAGTAGTTTTCTTGCAAAATTCTTCCATGTGATCTGCAGTATCATTTTTAACAACAAGCCTATATTTTCCAACTATGGATCCTTTCCCTTTGCATTCAAGTCACCAGTAATTATCAATGAACCTTGATTGCATGTTTAATCAATTTCAGACTAAATTGGAAGAATTCTCCAATTTAATTATCACTGGTTTTAATGGTTGGAGCATAAATTTGAATAATTGTCTTATTGATTAGTCTTCCTTGTAAGCATATGGATATTATTGTATCACAGACAGCTTTGTATTTCAAGCTATATCTTGAAATGCTCTTTTTGATGGTTAATGTGAAGGCTTCCTTTTCAATTTGCCATTCCTGGCAAAGTAAACTATGTAATTGTCTGGCAATATCTGTCCATTTCAGCTTACTTTTATGTCTTCCATTTTATTTATGATGACTGCTAATATTTGTAGATTCATACTTTGTACATTCCATGTTCTGATTATTAATAGATGTTTGTATCCATTTCTTCTTATTTTGATCAGCATGGATGCTCTATCAGCAAATTAAGTTGCTGAAAGTTTACCTTCTTCTGCATCATTTAAATCAACTCTAATGTCAAGAGCTGGCTCTTCCCCAGTCATATTTTGAATGCCTAGATTCCTGGTGTGTCACTGTAGGATAAGCACTGGACTGCTAACCACAAGGTTGGCAGTTCAAACACACCAGCTGCTCCTGGAAAACCTATACAGAGTACCTATGTGTCAGAATCAACTCAATGAAACTTAACAATAACAACAGCAACAACAACCTGAGGGGCTCATCTTCTGGCACTGTATCAATGTTTTGCTGCTGTCCACAAGGTTTCCAGTTGCTTTCCTTTCAGAACTGGTCTGTCTCTCCTTTTCTCAGTCTATCTTAGTCTGGAAATGCTGCTGAAACCTGTCTACCATGGGTGACACTGCTGGTATTTAAAATGCAAATGATATTGTGTCCAGCATCCCAATAGTACATACAGGTCACTGCAGCATGACATAATGACAGGTGTGTGTTAGATTTATGTATACATATATAAATTGCTGTAGGGCACAATGTGTTAAAAGTTATTAAAGATCCTCTGAAGGAAATATGTTTACATTTTTCTGTGGCTCTCAGGATATGCAACATACAGTATGTCATGATTAAGTGGTAGAGAGAGGAAACAGTATTAAACCTATTTAATTTTACTGTTTCTGTTAGATACCTTCAAGACAACCTAAAGTTATAGAATAGAATGGTCCCATAGGTTTTTCTGTGCTTTAATCATTACTGAAGAAGAGAGCTAGGTCCTTCTGTGAAAGTGCTAGGTGTGTTTGAACAACCGTTTGGTTGACACCCAAGCCATCTGAGCTCCCTCAGTTTAATACTTTTATTGATATTGTTTAGTGCTGTCGGTTGGTTCTGACTCACAGTAACTCTGTATAGGGTTTCCGAGCAGTGATTGGTAGGTTTGAACAGCTGATTTTATGGTTAACTGTTTAGTGCTTATCTTAAAGTGCCACATCAGATCTCCTCTATTTAATATTGTTGTTGTTAAGTGCCCTTGAGTCATTTCTGACTCATAGAGATCCTGTGTAGGGTTTCCAAGGAGTGGATGGTGGGTTTGATCTGTCACCTTGTGGGTCAAATTTATCTCATGGTCTAGTGCCTATAATACAGCACCACACCAAATAAATAAAGCCTAATTTCTCACAAGTATTTTTGAGGGACTCCTGGTACGATGTTGTAGGATCAACACTAGACTGCAAACCATGAGGTTGGCAGTTCAGTCTCACCAGTTGTTCCTCAGAAACCCTATATAAGGACACTATAAGACAGACCCAACTTGACAGCATTTAATTAACAACAACAATATTTGAAGTAGCAAATACGTGGAGAATCTTAAAAATAATTGTATGATGGCAAACATTCAGCTGATGTATTACTTATCAGTCTAGATTGAATTCTGTGGGTAGGCTTCTTTCATTTATGTTTAGATCACTTTATGTACCATAAATGTCAGTATATGTAAACAAACACTAAATCAAGGGCCTGAATTGTTGTGCTTTTTTTTTAAGTGTCATTAAAATACTTACATGAAAATTTAAATTTACATATAAACAAACATAGTAAATATAGACAGAAAGTTTTTCTATTAAAGGGAAAATTTGATTTTCTCTAAGAAGTATTATTGCTGTTGTTAAGAGACAGAGTCAGTTCAGAACCTTAGAGACTGCACAAACAAAAAGATACACTTTCCAATCCTGTGCCATCCTCACAATTGTTATCCTCACCATTGCTGCTGCCAATGTAGCAATCCATTGTTGTTGGGATCTTCCTGTTTATCACTAGTCTTCCAATTTGTCAAGCATGATGTACTTCTCCTGGAACTGGTCCCTCCTGATAATATGTCCAAGGTATGAGAGATGAAGTCTCATCATCCTGGCTTCTAAGCAGCATCATGACTGTACATTTCCCAACACAGATCTGTTTGTTCTTCTGGCAGTCCATGGTAATTTCAATATTCTTCCCCAGTGCCACAGCTCAAATGCACCGCATCTTCTATAGACTTCCTTATTCATTGTCCAACTTTCAAAGGCATCTGAAGCTATTGAATATACCATGACATGTCAGGCACACCTTAGTCCTAAAACTGGTATCTTTGCTTCCTCTTAAACACTTTAAAGAGCTTATTTGCAGCATACTATCTTAATTCAATATGTAGTTTAATTTCTTGACTATTGATTCCATAAATGTTGATTGTGGAACCAAGCAAAATGAAGTCTGTTACTATTTCAAATGTTTCTCTATTTATCTTGATGTTATTTGTTGGTCCAGTTGTGAGGATTTCTGTTGTCTTTGCACTAAGGTGCAACCCATATGGAAGGCCATAGTATTTAATCTTCATCGATAAATATTTTAAGTCCTTTTCACTTTCAGCAAGCAAGGTTTTATCATCTGTATATCACAGGTTATTAATCAGTCTTCCTCCCAAACTAATGCCATGTTCTTCTTCATATAATTCTGTTTCTCAGATTCTTTGCTGAATGTATGGATTGAGTAAGTATGGTGAAAGAATACATCCCTGACACACACCTTTCCTGATTGTAAACTATTCAGTATCTCTTTGTTCTGTTTGAATGACTGCCTTTTGGTCTATGTACAGGTTCCTTATGAGTACAATTGAAATATCCTTATAGACATATGTATATTACCTTATAACAGACAACATTGTACTTCAAGAGAGATCTTGAAATGTTGATTTTGATGGTGAATGTCACCATATAGAGGTTTCATCCTTTATAAAGAAACTTAATATTGTATTACTGGATCAGAGTCTCTAATAAGAACAATTTTGATTTAGAATATTAAGTAAAATAAAGTGAACTCCTTCCTCTAGTAAGCAATTTGTTTTATTTTTTTAACTATTTTATACATTCTATTATCAAGTTAGTTTTTTACCCCACATTGAAGTTTTTCACAAGTTTTTGGAGTATAAACAGAACTATAAACAACTTCAAATCCTCTTATAAAATATCCCATTTTAAATAGTTGTCTAGGTAGTTCAAGTTGTTTAGAGATTTTCTAATCTCTTCTAAAGGAAATAGATTGGATTTTCAGCTGACTAAATCTCTAGATACATTTGTGATGCATAGGGTGTTCCCTGAAGAATTTTTTGAATTGTCCTACTTAATTTCATCTTAAAAAAATCATCCTTTCGGGAGGCTGTTTGGGGGCCCTATGATTCTGATTCTCTCTGTCATAAATCAAATTTTAGTAACACTACTGAGAAACCTTTGGGCATGTGATGTTCCCCAATGTGCAGAATACCTTCTTAGAAAATAAAATTAATTGAGAAATTTCCTATACTCTGTCACAGTTGCACTGCTTAATAAGATGAGCCCCTTTCTCTGGAGAACTGGCAGCTTTCTGACATTCCCAAGCTTTAGATTACCTGAGTTAAATCTATTGCTGGAAATGAAGCTTAGCAATTTCATCAGGAAAATTACTTTTCAGATAGAGAAATCTATTGCATTACACGTTGTTTTTTTCTCTGTGCTACTTGATTTATATATAATTCTCTTACAATATATACCACATAAGGGCTTAAGCTGTGTTCTTTGATCAACTTACATGAAGCTTAATGGCTCTTAGCAATATGAGTTTTCTATAAGACAAATTTTGAGCGTACATATTACCAATTAATTGATATATGTTTATATTATGTTAACTCTTCTAGTATAGCACAAGAAAAGTGCATTCAAAAATCACCTACCTAAGAACATAAAACCTGTCTTATTTTAATAACTGCTATACTTTTCTTTAAGGAGCTCTGGTAGCGTAGTGGTTACGAATCGGGCTTCGAACCTTAAGGTCAGCGGTTTGAAACTACCAGCCGCTCCGCGGAAAAAAGATGAGGCTTTCTACTCCCGTAAGGATTTACACCCTCGGAAACCCTGTACAGGGTCGCTATGGGTCAGAACCGACTCGAAGGCAATTAACAACATACTTTTCTTTGGCAAAGAAAGCACCTAGTTCTTTCCGTCATAGGTATAAAAGTAAATCATAAACAATCAGAAAACTTAAGTCTAGTCCATCACTTACTCTTTTTTTCTAGTGTGATTTAAATTATTACAATTATGTTGTTGTTGTTGTTATGTGCCATCGAGTCGGTTCCGACGCATAGCGACCCTGTATAGGGTTTCCGAGGGTGTATAGCCACTATTTTATTCAAAATTACTTTCTCTGGACTTTCCCATACTTCTTAACTTATATTAAGTTTTTCTTTCTACATCTTCTAAATTTAATTTCACATTTCTGCTCTATGTTTTTAACATGACTAAAGAAGCTGGGATGGGGGTTTTTCTTGCAAGAGAGAGAACCAGGAAGTGGAGATGGTCACTACTTCCTATGTTTGACACAGGCATTATGTAGTTCCTACTATTAGTGGTGAGCAACCATAGTTTATTCTTTCTTGATATGACAATTAAGATGCTGGTATTCATCTTGGCTCCCTAGCAGTGTCCTAGAATTAATAATTATATGGAAACAGAACCACTCCAACCCACTTTTCCAGTATTTGTTGTTGTTAGGTGCCATCGAGTTGGCACCGACTCATAGCTGCCCCATGCACGGCAGAACGAAACAAAGTCCAATCCTGGGCCAACCTCACTACCACTGCCACACTTGAGTCCATCAATGCTGCCACCTGGCCAATCCATCTTGTTGGGGCATCTTCCTCTTTTACTCTGACCCTCCGTCTTACCAAACATGATATTCTTCTCCAGCGACTGTTTCCTCCTGACAATATGTCTAAATCACGAGAGACGGAGTTTGGCCATCTTGGCCTCTAAGGAGCACTCCGGCTGCACTTCTTCCAAAACAGATCTATTGGTTCTTGGCAGCCCATGGCACTTTTAGTATTTTCCAGTAGAGGATATATATATAAGGATCCCTGAGATCCACTAGACAACTGTTCGGAAAGGCTAGCAAGTTGGTCCATATTTTGACTATGGCAGACTTAGGAATCCTAGAATTACCAGACTCTAGACTGAGATCGCCACAACCCAAATGTCAGGTTTTTTTATACGGTGGTGGCTTACATATTGCTGGAAGTTATGCCACCAGTATTTCAGAAGCCCATTGGGTCACCCATAATGGACATGTTACAGCAGAGCTTCTAGTCTGAGACAAACTTGAAAAAAGGAATAGGTGATCCACTTCTGAAGTATCAGCCATTGAAAACTTTGTAAATAGCTGCAAAACATGGTCTAATATTGTGCCAAGAGATGAGTCTCTCAGGTTGGAAGGCACTCAAAATACAATTAAGAAAGTGCTACCTCCTAAAATAAAGTTGACCTTAATGACATGGATGGAACAAAGCTTTCAGGACCTACATTTGCCAATAAGGAACAACTCAAAGCTAGAAGAAAAAGCTGCAAACAGTCATTAAAAATAAAAAAGTGTGAAGTATGAATATAAGAAAATTGAAATCCATTAAAAATAAATGGAACACATAAAGATTAATTTTCTAGGAATCAATCTTCATGTGTTCCATTTATTTTTGTTGGCATGCAATGAATTGGTGTTACCCATTTTGAATTAGACAGTCACATGGTTCACTGTGCCAGGAATGACACATTGAGAAATTGCTCTGCATTCATTGTCTTGAAGTACAATGACACTGGTAATAGCATAGTATCTGCATGTCTGCAAATAAGATCAGTTAATATGAATATTATTCAAATTTATATACCAAATATTAAATAATGATTAAATTGAAGTATTCCACCAACTTCTTCAGTTTGAAATTGAACATACATGGAATCAAAATGCATTAATAATGATTGGTAATTAGAATGTGAAAATCAGAGACAAAGAGGAAGGGTCAGTAGTTGGAAAACAACCTTGATGACAGAATGACACTGGAGATTATATGATACAATTTTCCAAGACCAACAATTTACTCTTGCAAAGTTGTTTCTCCGCAACAAAAATGGCAATCATACATGTGGACCTCACCAAATGAAATACACAATAATCAAATAGACTACATTTGTGGGAAGAGATGATTGAGAAGTTCAATATCATCAAAGACAACTGTGGATCAGACCATCAATTGCTCATATTCAAGGTGTGATTGAAGCCAAAGAAAATTGAAATAAGTCCATGAGAGCCAAAATACAACTTTGAATATTTCACATCTGGATTTAAAGGCAATTTTAAGAACAGACTTAACGCATTGAACACTAACAACTGAAGACTAGCAGAGTTATGGGATGATACCAATAATGGTGGCTGTGTGCCATGGAGTCAGTTCCGACTCATAGAGACCCTGTACAGGATTTCCTAGGCTGTAAATCTTTACGGGAGCATAATGCCTCATCTTTCTCTCGCGGAACAGCTGGTAGTTTTGAACTGCTGACCTTGTGGTTAGCAGCCCGATTCATAACCACTACACTATAGTTTCCTATAAGGAGCTCTGGTAGCATAGTGGTTACGAATCAGGCTGCGAACCTTAAGGCCAGCAGTTCGAAACTAC
>NW_006408584.1:6009621-6010660 GCF_000296735.1 Chrysochloris asiatica
TATGATCAAAACAATTACAATGTAAAAGAAGGTAAACACGTAGGAACAGAGATCCAGATGGTGAGAAGGTCAGGTAGATTACAGGATAAAATAGACTGCAATAAATGGAAGGCAAAGTTAATGGACTATAAAGTAACCTCAAAGAAAAAATTAACACGTCACAACATACCAAGAAAATGAAAATCCAAGAAGAACATGAAAACATTAAAACTATGAGGAAACTCACAAGAAAGAACATAAAAAGCATGAACTCAATGAAGGAAGACACACAGAACAAAGAAAGCAGCAAAAACACAAAAAAACAAGCATAACGGCAGCAATTAATCCATACCTTTTGATACACTGAATGTAAACACATTAAATGCACCAATTAAGAGAAGGAGGTTGGTAGAATGGATAAAAAAACAAGATCCTTCAATATACTGTCTGCAAGAGACACATCTCACATACAGAGACAAAAACAGATTAAAAGTCAAAGAATGGAACAATATATACCAAGTTAATTGCAATCAAAATAGAATAGGAGTGGCAGCACTAATCCCTGATAAAATAAACTTTAAGGCAAAAACCAGCATAATAGATAAAGATGGACATTATATCATGATTAAAGGGAAAATTGAACAAGATGACATAACCATAATAAATATCTATGCTCCCAATAAAAAAGCTCCAAAAAAGATAAAACACAATCTAATAGATTTGAAGAAAGAAATAGATGAGTCTAAAATAATAGTGAGTGATTTTAATACAGCACTTTAAAAAATGGATAGAATAACCAGAAAGAAACTTCACAAAGACACCAGAAGAACTAAACAACACAATCAGCCAACTGGACCTCATAGATGTGTACAGAGCATTCAACCCAACAACTGCACAATACATACACATCCTTTTCCAGTGCACATGGAACATTCTCCAGAATATACCACGTGTAAGGCCACAAAACAAATATCCATAAATTTACAAATATGAAAATACTACAAAGCAACAATAGGAAGACCAAGGAAAGAAAGTCACATACATGGAAACTGAATAACAC
>NW_006408584.1:6011538-6015001 GCF_000296735.1 Chrysochloris asiatica
ATTGTAACCATGGCAATGAAATTATATATGATAGGAAGACTATAAAGCTAATGTTCTCCCATGTAAACTAAACATCAAAAAATAATAAAATAAAAAGAAGTAGCATAGAGTGCTTGCTTTGACAGCACATATACTAAAAATTGGAATGATACAAAGAAGATTAGTATGGCCCCTGCGCAAGGGTGACATGCAAATACGTAAAGCATTCCATATTTTTAGGACCATGGAGCAGGCTTGCAGGGTATAATACTCTTTGATTGGTTGATGATGCATGGAGGGGATTGTAACCATGGCAGTGAAATGATATACAATAGGATGAACGTAAAATTAATGTTCTCCCATGTAAACAATCACATAATTCACAATAAAACATAAAAAACTAAAAAGGAGCAGCATAGAAAATTTTTGAAGAATTGTGCACCTTGAAAATAATCTAATTTTCCCTCCAGAGAACAGAGCATTTCAATACTCAAGGATGTCAAACATGGCCAAGGAAGGCAAAAGAAAACATGAGCTACATTTAAAGGGATTAATACGACTGATTCATTGGCAAAGAGTCCTGGTGTTGGACTATGGGTTAACATGGTAGACTCAAGGTCAGTTTGAACCACAAGGTTGGAAGTTCAAACTCACAGCCACTCCTCATAAGCATTATACATGGTCGCTCTGAGTTTAACTGACTCAACAGCACTTAACAACAACATAATTCATAAACAAAGTTGACCTACCTATCTCTAATAGCCCCACACTTCATTTTATCCCAGCCTTTCCCCCCAACAGGATAACATGGGATTAATCCCCAGAGATAAAGGTAATTTGAAGGGAAAGTGATATAAGGGATGATATTTGAGATTCCTTCTTTTAACTCTTGCTTAAATTCTATCCCACTAAAGTAAAGATAAATAAGAGAAAACACACTAGCATTCCCAGAGGTGAGAAATGCCAATCAGGTTTTTAGTTTCTCCTTATATATGAATAGAAATAAAAACACTGTCAACATTTACTTGAACCATCATCAGGAATATTTGTACCAGAAATTTTTTATATGAGTTAAGTTATAAAGACAACATAGAACCAAACCATATAAAGGCATTAAATTCTGTATGCACAGAGAATTTTAAGAGGCATTCCATTCATGTAAGCAACAAAAGAATATTTATAGAATAAGAAAAAGATACAGATTATTTTAATGTTTTCAAAGTGAAAATGAAGAAAAAAAATGAGGGCTTGGAAGGTATAATGAAGGAAATATTTTGAAATATCAGACATAAATGTCAGAGAAACGAAAATATGTAAAATAAGAGAAATAACATAACTATTTATTATATTGCATACATGAACAAAAAGAGATACATAGATAAAAGGTCAGGAAATTCCCCATCTCTTCCATGGTCCCAAAAATATAAGAAAAATTCCAAGAGTTGCAGCATACAAATCTCCTAACTGAAAGGATCACTTGTGTGCTGGACAAAAGAATAAAAATAAACATACTAATGCATGGCACTGGAGAATCTGAAACCCATTTGTTGTTGTTGTTGTTAAGTGCCATAGAGCCAATTCTGACCCATAGCAACCCTGTATAAGGTTCCCAAGGAGCAGCTGGTGAGCTTGAACCACCAACCTTGCAGTTCAAACAACTTTGCAGTCTGACGCATTAGCCCACTGTGCCATACCAGAGTTTCCATAACCACCACCAATTGCTTATATGCAAGTAGAGATTGAAGCTGAAGAAAATTAAAACATGTCCACAAGAGTTAAAATATGACATTGAACATATTCCACCTGAATGTAGAGATCATCTCAAGAACAGATTTGATGCATTAGTCACTAAAGCCTGAAGACCAGAAGAGTTATGGGAAGACATCAAGAACATCATACGGGAATAAAGCAAAGCTCATAAAGAAGGCAAGGAAAAAATAGTAGACCAACATGGATGTCAGAGAGACTCTGTAACCTACTCCGCAGTGTAGCGATGCTAAAGCAAATGAAAGAAATGAGGATATAAAATAGATGCACAGAAAAGTTCAGAGGGCAACTACAGATGACCAAGTCAAATATTATAATGAAATGGCAAAGATCTGGAGTTAGCAAACTTAAAGGAAGAACATACTCAGAATTTCACAAACTGAAAAAATTGAGGGAACCTTTCAAGCCTTGACTTGCCATACTGAAGAATCCTTTGGGCAAAATATTGAACCATGCAAAAAACATCAAAAGAATCTGGAAGGAATAAACAGAGTCACTGAACCAATAACCAACAGTTGATGTTGAATCATTTTAGGATCAACAGTCATATGATCAAAAGTCAATGGTACTGAAGGAGTAAGTCCAAGGTGCACAGAGTAAAACTGCTCCCTAGCATTTCTAAGACTGTAAATCTTTACAAAAACAGACAGACTTATCTTTCTCCTGACAAGTGAGTGGTGGGTTTGAGCCATTGAACCTGTGTTTAGCAGCCCAACACTCAGTCCACCAGAGTTCCTTTATTTAACATAAGAGAATTAAAAAAGAAAATATGGAATCTGAGAAAGAGCTACAATGTAACTTGCTAAACAGAATATAGTTATTTGAGATGCAGAGCAGGATTTTGAATCCTAGAAGCTGGTTCTTGACCTTGGACTGTGAACCTCTAATTTTAGGGACCAGTAGTTATTGGGGAAGATGGTGGCTCCATAGAATAACCACTGGACTGTGAACCACAATGTCCACAGATAAGCCTGCCAGTCAATCTGTGTGAGAAAAATGATGCTTTCTACTCTAGCAAGATTTAAAGCCTCGAAACTTTTACAGGTTGTCTATGAAATGGAACCAATTTGATAGCACTCAGCAACAACAATATGTGTCACACATCATGATAAGAGCTTTACATGGAGCACTTCATTTTCACAATAGTACTCTTTAGATAGATATGATTATCACCTATTTTGTAGTAAAGGTACTGAGGCCCAAGGAACTTCAGTGACCTGCCAAAAGTCACACAGTTAAAAGATGACAGAGCTGGGATTTGTTTGGGTCCTATGCTCTCTGCCTCTTGTGTCAGAATTTGAACTTAAATGTATTCAAGTAACTTGAAGGTGAGGATGTTTTCACTGGCAGATCTCAAAACAAATGATAAAGGCTTTGTATTTGGTTACACACACAAAAGGGATACAATACAATTTTTTGGACAACTCAAAATGACAGATGCTGTTATTAGGTAGAATAAAATACTGACTTCATAGTCTGTTTAAAAATAAACAAGGACATAATGAGAGAAATAAACAAAACTGAGTAAATGGTGAGAGAGGATATAAAACACTGAATGATGCAGTGTAAAAACTATTATAAATGCTTCCAATATGGAGAAACTTGAAAAGAAATAGATCTGAGTTGAGTAAGTTATGAAGGGAAACATTTCTGTTATAATATATCTTGTTCTTTCCTTTAAAACACCATTGATAAAGAGCACAGTTGTTGTTAGGAG
>NW_006408584.1:6015540-6017619 GCF_000296735.1 Chrysochloris asiatica
CCATCTTGGCCTCTAAGGAGCACTCTGGCTGCATTTCTGTCAAAATGGATCTATTGGTTCTTTTGGCAACCCATGGCACCTTTAGTATTCTCCTCCAACACCATAACTCAAAGGCATCAATTCTTCTATGATCTTCCTGCTTTGGCCTCCATATGAGGTTATTGAAAATACCATGACTTGGGTCAGACGCACCTTACTCCTCAAGACTGTCTTCCTAGGAAACTCAAAGAGCTAGATAAATTGTATTTTGAAAAAAATCTACCCAGAAACATAAAAAAACTTAACAAGACAATGATGAGTTATGGAACAAGCTCCAAACCACTGACTTTGTGGACATAAAGAAAATATTAATATATAGTCAAATAATTTGTGGGATGAGAAAATACAAGATAATTTTCTGATTAAAGAAACCTATTTGAACTGTTGAACGTTTTAGGGTTTATATTTTTTCTGTTTCATCTAGAATG
This sequence comes from Chrysochloris asiatica, assembly GCF_000296735.1. NCBI lineage: Eukaryota > Metazoa > Chordata > Mammalia > Afrosoricida > Chrysochloridae > Chrysochloris > Chrysochloris asiatica. The sequence continues at coordinate 6,016,008 of NW_006408584.1, forward strand.
TCTGTAAGCTATTGCTTTCCAGTTACTCTCTACAATTTGTTTTTTCTGAAACTTCAGGAAACATAAGTTCAAGTAATCAGAAAATTCTTTAAAAAATAGTTATTTTTTTTTGTTTGTTTGTTTTAATGTTGTTGTTAGGTGCCAGCAACCCTATGTACAACAGAGAGAAATACTGTCTAGTCCTTTGCCATTCTCACAATTGTTAAGTCTGAGCTCACTGTATATACCACTGTGTCAGTCCATCTTATGGTGGGTCTTTGAGTTTTTCTTTCACTCCACTTTGCCAAGAATGATGTCCTTATACAGTGACTGGTTCAAAGTATGATACTGTGTCCAAGCTACGTAAAAGGTAGTCTCGTCATCCTTGCTTCTAAAAAGCATTTTGCCTTTACTTACTATTATGTTATTTATTGGTCCAGCTGTGAGGACTTTTGCTTTCTTTACATTGAGGTGCAATCCATACTTAAGGCTGTAGTCTTTGACCTTCATGAGTAAATGTCTTAAGTCCTCTTCATTTTCAGCAAGCAAGGTTGTATTACTTGTATATCTCAGGTTGTTAATTAGTGTTCCTCCATTTCTGAAGCCGTCTTCTTCATATAATCCATCTTCTTGAATTGTTTACTCTGCATAAAGATTGAATAAGCATGGTGAAAGAATACAACCCTGGCCCACACCTTTCTTGATTTCAAAATTCATAATAGCTCCTTCTTGTTGTTGTTTTTGGAGCAATTGCCTCTAGATCTATGTACAGGTTTCTCATGTGTACAGTTAAGAGTTCTAGAATACCTTTTCTTTGCAATAGTATCCATAGTCTGTCAAGATCTACACATCTAAACACCTTTGCATAGTCAATAAAGCACAAGTGAACATCTTCTGGTAGTCTCTGCTTTCAGCCAAGATCCACCTGCCATCAGTAATGGTATTCCTAATTCTGGCAGTTCCCTGTGAATATACTGTTATAGCCATTTTTAATTAGAAAACCAAAAGAGAGGTACATCCTCAGCATTTCTTAAGCTGAAAGAACTGAAGAAAAAAATCAAATCTCAACTTGAAATATCGAGGAATTCTATGGAGTCCTGGCATGGCACTGTGGGCTAATGTGTCAGACTGCAAAATCGTTTGAACTGCAAGGTCGGTTGTTCAAGCTCACCAACTGCTCCTTGGAAACCCTATACAGGATCGCTATAGGTTGGAATTGACTTGATGGCACTTAACAACAATGAGTAAAATTGAAGTCATGATGTGACTTTGGAGGATATGCACTGGACTGCTAACCATAGGTTTAGTGTTCAAATCCACTAGCTACTCCTTGGAGAGCATACACTGGGTAGCTATGAGTTGAAACTGAATCAGTGGAACTTCACAACAATTATGGGGAAAAAGTTGAATAATGTAGAAAGTGTCAAAATAACATGGAAAGAATACATAGCCACTGTAACAAAAAGAGTTGGTTCATGTTCAACCATTTCACGAAGTATCATATGATAAAGAATCAATAGTATTAATGAAGGAAGTCCACACTGAACTGACAGTATTGGCAAAAAACAAGGCTCCAGTAATTCACAGAATACAAATAGAAACCTTTCAACAAATTGATGCAGGACAGGAGACA
>NW_006408584.1:6018264-6018813 GCF_000296735.1 Chrysochloris asiatica
GTCAGTGGTTTGAAGCCACCAGTTGCTCTGCAGGAGAAACATGTGACTAGATGCTTCCATAAAGATTATAAACAAACAAACATATTCATTACAGGAGCATCATTTGTGGAGTGGGGTGCCTCCAGGCACTTAATTGGGGATCTAGGTCTGCTGACCTGTTAAATTAGAGCAGAGTGCTTTATTACTTTGTTAAGTGCAGTCAAGTCAGTTCTGACACAGAAGGTACTGTACATCTGCATTTTAATATATTAAAATGTTATATGTTTATTCTTAAAATTAAAACAAAGATTCTGTGTCTTAATAATAATTATTTTTCATGTTTTTTCTTTACCTTTTTTATTGGATATTTTCTTATTAAAATATTCTTATAACAGCTTCATGGTGGTGACTTAACATTTCTCTTTGTTTCACATAAAGCACATATTTTCCTACCGTCTATCACTTATCCTTAGTGTGTGGTGGCTCTATATGACAAACACTGGATGGACTGAAAACCACAAAGTCAGTGGTTTAAGCCCACCAGTTGATCCTTGAGAGAAAGATGAAGCT
>NW_006408584.1:6018953-6021985 GCF_000296735.1 Chrysochloris asiatica
TTTATTTATATATTTAGAATATTAATTTCTTTGGCAATCACTTCATATAGGCAATGAAGCATCCTGGCTTTAATTGATTATTTATTTTTTTCCAAATGGAATGGTCGCTATGCTTCCATAATTTATTTTAAAAATAATCTTACTCAAATGAAATACTGCTTTGAGATATATTAAAATATATGTAAAATTCCCATCTTCCTACAGGTGTTTTTTTCTTATTAAATTATATTCTTATTAATTTCCATGAAACATTATTTTGATTAAAGCAGTGTAATATTTATTGAATATGACAAGAACCTGATCCTACAATTCTATGTTAATATTTTATTTCAATTTTCTCACATATATTTTTCCATATAAACTTACAAATTATTTTCTATAATACCTTCCAAATGAGATTCTGATTCACTTTGAATTTAAACTTTGCAATAAATGTAGCAATGAGTGTCAATATGTATTTGTTTTTGTTCTGAAGCATGATATGTCTCCCTATTTTTCAACATAAAAAATTCTATACAACAGATTTCTTAATAAAAATGAGTTTTAGTTATCCAAAACGAGTAAAGCATGCCAGTTTGTGTGAGACACAAATCAAGTATTAACTCTAAAGGATGTTTTAACATCTGAATAGCAAATATTTTTTTTTTAATTTTTTCTGGTATCTCGTGGAAATGTGACTACGAATTGGGGTGCTAATCTCACAGTCAGCAGTTCGAAGCTACCAGCTGTTCCTCAGGAGAAAGATGTGGCTTTCTGCTCCTATAAAGATTTACAGCTTTGGAAACCCTATTCAGGGTCGCTATGAATCGGAACTGACTCCACAGCATGTAACAGCCAAGAAGTGGAAAAATCAGATTTTCAAAATGAATATTTAAAGGAATAAGTGAAAAGCCAGATTCCATTCAATTGTGAATATGAATAGAAGTCTACCATTCCTTTCATTATAGATATTGACACTTACTTGGAAATTTCACATTTTCTTGTGTATTGAGATAGAATGAGATAAAATAGACGGTCACTTTTTCAAAGAATGTGTTCATCATAATTTATGCTTGACCAATTGCCACTATAGATGCTGTTACTTTGTCTGTTCTATACCCAAATCTGAATTAAAACTTTAGTGAGTCAAATGTGTTTGGGTAATGTTAAATGGCAGAAAGATAACAAATGTGAAAAGGGATGAATCAGGAATAAAGTAATCAGTATAAAACCCAAGACTTAAATATTTGACATTTAAGTATCTCTTTCAAGACTCCATCATGGACAAATTGCACAACTGCAAATGAACCTTAACTACAAATGAAAATGTCATAGTTAATTGCTCATGTATCTTTGACATTTCTATAAGGTTTGTTGAATCAAATTTTGTAATTTTGTACATTTGAAGCCAGTATTCAGTAACTGAAATCTTAGGGCTAAATATTTTTTTAAATTACGTTATGAATCTATGAGACATGTTTCTCATTTATTTAAATAGATTGAAGCAAACCATAATGACAGAAACACAACACAAGTTAACATAGAGCCATTGGCACTATAAATATAATACAAGGAAAATATTAAAAATTATAGTGAATTAAACTTAATCCAAATATAACTTAATGTGAATATAAGCATATAATGTCTTTATAATATATAAATTTACATTATAATTATAAATAGTTTTCACATTTTATTTATAAATAAACTTCTTATGTTGCTATTGTTGTAGGTTCTGTCAAGTGGGTTCTGACATATAGCAACCCTATGTAGGATTTCTGAGGAGGTTGGTGAGTTTGAACCACCGATTTTGCAGTTCAAATTGACCTTGTGGTTCAGTGCATTTTTCTGCAGTGCCATATCAGAACCCCAATTTCATATAATATTTATGAAATATTTTGATAATATAAATATATCTGATGGTTAAGTTTTTGTCTATTTGGCTAGGCCATGATTCTCAGTGGCTATTATGTAATAATGTATTTATACTCCATTTTGTGATACAACAGTCACACCTTATCCGCAGCGGTACAGTCCAAGGTACTGTAGACGGTAACAAACATCAAATGCTACAACGTATATACTGTTTTTTCCTATAGGTACATAAGACAGGCACCCATGTTCAGATGCTGGAAGGGTGCCTCACAGATGCTCACCCAACTATGTTTTCCAGGTATGTGTCAATTAGAGGAAAAGGAAGTTGGCTCTGGCATAGGACAGGATTGTTTTGAAATTTCATCATACTATTCACAATCTTGGTTATTTAAATATTTACCTAGTTCAGGGAAGCTTAGTGAAACTTGGGAAAACAAAACCATGGAAAATTGGGAACCACTAAATAATGGAGCTCTGGTAGCGTAGTGGTTACTAATTGGGCTGCGAACCTTAAGGCCAGCGGTTGGAAACTACCAGAGCTCCTCGGGAGAAAGACGAGGCTTTCTACTCCCGTAAAGATTTACACCCTCGGAAACCCGGTACAGGGTCGCTATGGGTTGGAACCGACTCAACGGCACTTAACAACAACAACAACAAATAATGTAAGGAGCCCTTGTAGCATAGCAGTTATGAATTGGCCTTCTAACCTCAAGGTTAGCAGTTTGAAACTACCAGCTGCTCCATAGCAATAGATGAGGCTTTCTGCTCTGGTAAAGATTTACAGCCTCAAAGACCTTAGGCAGAGTTGCTATGAGTCTGAACCGACTCCACAGTACTCCACCACCACTATATAATTCAATCACTTCCATGATATCATCTGCCATGATCAATCAATAAGTTATAAGGGAAATTGTCTCAGGGGTGTGGCTGGAATTAAGTATATATTGTGCTCTGGCAAAGCTTGATGACTGACTCTGGATCCTGCTCATCTTCATCTCACCTCCATTTCATGAGATTTTAAAAAGTGTTCTATCATATTCTCTGCAGATCTTTTATTGACAACCTCCACAGTCTGTGAACCAGCAGCTTGCTTTCTGACCTTGGGTTCATCAGGCCCTGCAACTATGTGAGTCAGAAGAAGCCTCCACTAGCCTGACATCTGAACTATGCTCTTGATA
>NW_006408584.1:6022659-6026304 GCF_000296735.1 Chrysochloris asiatica
GAGAAAGATGAGGCTTTCTGTTCCCCGTAAAGATTTACAGCCTCAGAAACCCTGTGCAAGGTCACTATGAGTTGGAATCGACTCCACGGTACATATGTATATATATATATATATGTATGAATCTCCCACCACTCATCTTTCAGACTTTCATTCTGTGGTGACTTGTATATTACTTGTATATTACTATGATGCTAAAAGCTATGACATCTATATTTTAAATATAAGCAGGCTCACCCATGTTTGATAGGTTTCAGTGGAGTTTTTACACAAAGTCAAAATAGAAAGGAGAGGCAGATCACTTCTGAACAGTTAGCCACTTATGAATATCAAAGGAACACTGTTGGATAAAGTGCTGAAAAATAAGTCTCTTAGGTTGGAAAACTTCAAAAAATGACTGTGGAAGAGCTGCCTCCTAAAAGTAGAGTTGATCTCAGTGATGTGGATGGAGCAAAGCTTTAAGGACATTCATTTGCTGATGGGTTGCAACTCAAGTGAGTAGAAACAGCTGCAAACACTCATTAATGATCAGAATGTGGAATGTATGAAGTATGAGTCCAGGAAAATTGGAAGTCATCAAAACCAAAATGGAACACATAGAAATCAATATCCTAGACACTGATGTTGTTAGGTGCTGTCCAATTGATTCCAACTCAGAGTGACATTATGTACAACAGAATGAAACACTGCCTGATTCTGTGCTGATCTTAACAATGTTAAGCTTGAGACCATTGCTGCTGCCAATGTGCCAATCCATCTCATTGGGGTCTTCTTCTTTTTCACTGCCCTTCCACTTTACCAAGCATCATATCCATCTCCAGGGACTGGTCCTTCATGACAATATGTCTAAAGTATAAGAGATGAAGTCTCACCATACTGGCTTTCAAAGAACATTTTGATTGTAGCTGTTCCAACACAAATTTGCATCAGCTAACTCATATGTATCACTTATTCTATAGTCTTCCCTATTCACTGTCCAACTTTCACATGAATATAAGGTTATTGAAAACACTATGATTTGGATCAGGTGTATTTTAGTCCTCAAATTAACATCTTTAAGTGTTCTAGAATACTCATTCTCCACAATGTGGTCCTTAATTTGTCATGATCCACACAGTCTAAAGTTTTTTCATAGTCAATAATGCACAGGTAAATATCTGGTATTCTCTAATTTTAGCCAAAGTCCATCTGACCTCAGCAATGATATTCCTAATTCCATGTTCTTGTTTCATTACAGCTTGAAACTCTGGTAGTCCCTATCAATGTGCTACTATAGAAATTTTAAAAATTATTTTGAACAAACTTTTGCCTACATGTAATATTAATGATATTGTCTGATGATTTCTATCAAAGTCCTGGTGTGGCACTGTGGGCTAATGCATCAGACTGCAAAGACGGTGGATCAAGCTCACCAGCTTCTCCTTGGAAACTCTATACAGCGTCGCTATGGGTCAAAATCGACTCAACGGCACTTAACAACAACAACAACTGATGATTTCTGCATTTTATTGGGTCATCTCCCTTTGGAATGAGCAAAAATATGTAATTTCTTCCAATCTGTTGGCCAGGTAGCTCTCTTCAAAATTTCTTGGCATAGTTGAGCGAGTATCTCCAGTGCTGCTTTGATATAATGAAAATTTCAATTTGTATTCCATGAATTTCCGAAGCTTTGTTTTTTGCCAGTGCCTTCAGTGCACATTACACTTCTTCCTTCAGTATCATTGGCTCTTGATCAAATGCTACCACTTGAAATGATTGAACATCCACCATTTCTTTTTTGTTACAGTGATTCTGTGTATTCCTTACTTTAATGGTTTCTGCATAAACTTGAATAATATTGGTAATAACTGATCTCTCTTGTAGACATATGCATATTATACTTTCACAGACAGCATAGTTCAAGACACATCTTGAAATTTTCTTTTTGATGATGAATACATATTTTAGAAGGTGTTGTCACCTCAAAAAATTCCAAGAATTTTAAAAGGTCAGAGTAATTTTTCAGAATAAATTAAATAATACAGTTGCCCTTCTTTTCATAGAACTGTCCTACAAATAAAATATAAGACTAGCAGTGTCCAGTGAAATCAGGGTGGGATTTCAGCTGCACTAGGCAAGAACTAAAACAGATTAATGCATTCAACCTAATAGTGGAGAAGACCCCAGTGGCCAATGCCACAGTTGATGTACATGAAAGTATTTAAAATTTTATTCCTTGTTAGTTTGATATGTCTGCATTAAAAAGGATGTGCTTGGAAAGCAGTTTAAAATAAAAAGGTTCATTTGTCTCCTTCTGGACCAGAAAGTTACAGCTGCCCAATTTTTACCTTTTATATAAAGGAAAATGAATGAGAAAAATTATTCTACGGGAGAATAGTCTCAAAGAATTGTATAAATTTATCTCAAATTAAATTGTTCCAGGCTGACTCATGTGGATGATACAAACTTATTCTCTGCTTTTCCCTAAAGTCCTTTAGGATTCAACTCTAAAACAATGAGTCCACACTAATATGTTAATAGCTGATTAGAGTTTAATAAGTAATTCTTTCCCATGTTATCCACATTCTGATTAGAATTACTGCTTCCTCAAGGAATTAATATCATATGAGAGAACTATTAAAAAGCATGCCTATTATACCTGTGTTTCAAATGACCTCTAATATGAACCTGTATCTGGGGCTATGATGGTTAGAACTGAATGTTCTAGGCTTATGGTCTCATGTTTCCAAAGAGTCTACTTGTGGAATCTCTTCTCTCATTTATCTTTTAATATGCAAAGCACTGGCACATCCAGACATTCTTTATCTTTAAAACAGCTCTACTTTCATAATGTCACACTTTTTTTTTTAACCCCACTTTAGTTTTTATTTTGCCTACAATTTTTCCTTTCTTTAAAACCTATCATCCTCACCTTAGTAAATAATTCTTCAAACACTATATTTAAACTATAATTCCGATTTCACATTCACCTCTACACAACTCTAATTTGGAATCAGTGACACCTATCCGGAACACAACTCTCCATTTTCCTTTCACTACGTCCCCAAAGGAGATGGATTCACACAATAGCAGTAGTAATGGGCTCAATTGTAATGAAAAAAATGAGGCTGGTACAGAACTGAGCATTGCTTCATTCTATTATGCACAAAATTGCCATGAGTTGGAAATGCAACCCAACAGAATCTAACAACAATAACAAAGACAATTGGTAATATTTTCATTTTCTGTATGTGACAAAAAATGAATACAAGTGTAGCTGTGTCATTTAACTTTTGAAAAGCATATCATAACATATTAAAATATTTAAAAAAAAATTACACATGAATACTTCCACTGATGATTAAAATTAATTTTATAGCCAAAGAAAAACTTTCATGAGTATTTGGAGGGTGTAGAGGAAGATTTTGGTACCCAAACAAGTATACCTAACTGATTGGAACCAGGTACATCATCAGTCTTTATAGAAACAAATAAAAAAATTTAACAGGGGTCCTATCCAAACTCTAAATATTTTATCTTTTATATCCTCTGTGTGTTTGTGTGTGTGTGTGTGTGAGTACTATAGAATTGGAAGCAGCATATTTATCTTTATATAATACCTTGTAGTTGTTGTTAGGTGCCAACAAGTCTGTATTGACTCATAACGAC
>NW_006408584.1:6028109-6037330 GCF_000296735.1 Chrysochloris asiatica
ATTTATTTTGCAGAATTCTATCATGTATTCGCCAGCATGATTCTGTGACCAAGGCCATATTTTCCAATTACTGATCCTTCCTCTTTGTTACCAACCTTTGCATTCCAATCATCAGTAATGATCAAGACATCTTGATTGCATGTTTGATCAATTATAAATTGAAGAAGTTGGTAGAATTCTTCTATTTCATCCTCACTGGCTTTAGTGTTTGGTGTATAAATTTGAATAATAGTGGTATTAATTCGGCTTCCCTCTAAGCGCATGGATATTATCCTATAACAGACAGCATTGTACCTCCTGACTGATCTCAATATGTCCTTTTTGACAATGAATGTAACACCATGCCTCTTCATTTTGTCATTCCTGGCATAGTAAACCATAGTAAACCATCAGATTCAAAATGGCCAATATAAGTCCATTTCAGCTTACTAATGCCTAAGATATTGATGTTTATGCATTCCATTTCATTTTTGACAACTTCCAATTTTCATACTCTGTACATCCCATTTTTTCAATGCATGTTTATAGCTGTTTCTCTTGATTTTGAGTTGTGCCCCATCAACAAATGAAGGTCCCGCTGCCTTTTCTCCCACTGGCTTTAGTCCATTTGCATCATCATGGTCAACTCTACTTTGAAGACGCAGCTCTTCCCCAGTCACATTTTGAGTGCCTTCCAACCTGAGGGGCTCATTTTTCTGGTACTATAGCCGACAATATTTCTCTGCTATTTATAAGGTTTTCATTGACTAAATATTTGGAAGTAGTTTATCACTCTTTCTTCCTAGTATGTCTTGTCTGGAAGCTCATCTGAAACCTGTCCACCATGGGTGACCCTGCTGGTATTTAAAATACCTGTGGCATAGCTTTCAGAATCACAGTAACTCACAAGCCACCACAATATGACTAACAGACAAGTGGTGGATATAATACCTTAGAACTGCAAAAACAACAAACATGTAGAAACAAAAAATAAGCACATAGCAAGTGGAATTTGGGCAATTAAAATGATAAAAGATTATTGAATAAACTTGTAGGTTTAAATTTGAAATTCTTGTTGTTGTTAAGTGCTGTTGAGTTGGTTCCAACTCAGAGTTACCTTGTATAGGGTTTCCAATGAGCATCTGGTGAATTTGAACCACTGACCTTGTTCAAAGCAACCTTATGGTCAAGTGTTTATCCTACAGCACCACACCAGGACTGCTATATCTCTCAGCTATCAGTGTGTTGAACTGTGGTGGCTTTCATATTATTGTGATACTGAAAGAGATGACACCAGTATTTGAAATAACCTCAGGGACACCCATTGTGGACTGGTTTCCTATGAGCTTCCAGACTAAGACAGTCTAGGAAAAAGGAGATGCAGATGACTTCTGATAGTTTAGCTACTAAAAGCCTTATGAATAAAAATGGAACATTGTCAGATATATTACTAGAATATGAAAATATTATGAATACCAGAAGAACATTGTCAAGTAGAGTTCCAGAAGAAGAGGTTGGAAGACACTCAAAAAACAACTGGGGAAGAGCTGCCTCCTCAAAGTAGATTTGACCATGATTATATCAATGGAGTAAGGCTTTCAGGACCTTTATTTACTGGTGGGGTATTCTGAAAATGAGCAGAAAGAGCTGCAAATATCTATTAATATTTGTAATATGGAATGCATGAAGAATGAATCTAGAAAAAAATGTAATGTTTCAGAAAACAACTGGAACTCAAAAGATCAATATCCTAGGAATTAGTGAACTAAAATGGACTGATGTTGGCCATCTTGAATCGGACAATCATATAGTTTACTATACCGGGATGACAAATTGAAGAGAGATGGCATTGAACTCATTGTCAAAAGAACATTTCAAGATCTATCATTAAGTGCAGTGCTATCTGTGACAGGATAATATCCATATACCTACGCAGAATGAGTCCTGGTGTAGCACTGTGGGCTAATGCTCTTGACTGCAAAGTTGTTTGAGCCACTAGGTAGGTGGTTCAAGCTCATCAGCTGCTCCTTGAAAACCCTATACAGGGTTGCTATGGGTTTGCCAGGACTTGACAGCACTTAACAACTACAAAAACACAAGGAAGATCAGTGAATACCACTATTATTCAAATTTACCCCTGAAGACTAAAGTGAATGTTGATAAAACTGAAAAATTATACAAATTTCTTCATTCTGAAATTAATAAAGCATGTGATCAAGCTATATTTACAATTACTGATGATTGGAATGTGAAGGTTGGCAATAAAGAGAAAGGGTAAGTAGTAGAAAAATATGACCTTGGTGATAGAAATAATGGTGGAGACCACATGATAAAACTTTACAAAACTGAAAACTTACTCATTGCAAATACCTTTTTAAACATGAGATGTCTGTTTACTATGGACTTCTAGCCTTATAAACTGTGAGAGAATAACCTGTTTTTTAAAGCCATCTACTTGCTGTCTCTTTGTTATAGCAACATTAGATAAGTAAGACACCAACAATTCCCCAACACAGGATGTTAGAAAGAAATCATTATAACTTTTATATATATGAGGGTAAGTCAAAAAGAATTGCTTTTAATCATATTTTAATTTTGTATGAATATTACTGACTGATGAAGAATATTACTTTGACATTACTGCTCTAACTTCCTAAGTATATGCAATGGCTACAACATCCCTGGTTATCAAATCTCTAATCCAAGCAGTAGAAACTTGAAAAGGATACCTTTCCGAAAGATGATGTTTCCATGTTTGTTCACATGCAAGGTCCAAAATATCATCAATTTGAACTCACCAGCTGCTCAGTGGGAAAAAGATGAGATGGTCTCCTTCCATGAGATCACAACCTTGGAAGCCCAAATAGGGCAGTTCTACTTTATCCTATGGGAACCCGGTGAATCTGTAGCATAAGCAACAAACTGTGAAACACGGGTCAATGATTCAAGTCCACCAGCCAAACAATGGGAGAGAGATGAGACTTTCTGCTCCTGCAAAGATTTACAGCCATGGAAACACTATACAGGGTCACTGTGAGTCAGAAGTGATTTGATAGCACTTAACAACAGAATTGATTTAATGGCAAAGAGTCTGTGTTTTTTTTGTTTTGTTTTGTTTTTTGTTTTTTTATGTTCAGTAAAGTAAGGGTCTCATGTAGGTTTATTTTTATTTTTTAACAGTTTGGGCACTAAGGAAGGAAGTTAACTAATTATCTTGTAAACTGCAGCTTTCATAGAATATTAAATCTAAAGTATAAAAAGCCTTTTATTTCTTCCGCTAAATTAAAACTAAAACAAATTTGAAGACATATTTCCACTCACAAGAATTTTAAAAGTAAAAGTTGCATAAACATAGACTTTCCTTGATTAACTGCTGCATATTTGTCCCCAGAATTATAATTATAATTATAAAGTGGTCTCGAACTTTATAGTCCTTATGTAGACCTTCTGTTTATCTCAAGTTGGGATGTGGTAATTCTCTCATATGATGAACTAAATGTGTTAAGTGTTATAAAGAAATAGAGATTGACTTTGCTTTCTATATTTTAGTAACCATAGCTGTTTAAAGTCTCCTTCTACAAGTATACTATACTGTACAAAATAATGATTTAAGATAATGTCTAGATTAATTTTCTTTAAAAAGAGTCAAAGATTTTCAAAGCTCTATATTCACCACACTCATAATTCTATACATATAGTACTCATTCACTCTCTTATCTAAACTTTACAATCGTTTAAATGAAAAGAAATTTCAGGTTTTGATCTCAGCTCAGTATTTTAAGAAAATAAAACTGACTTCCACTTATTTTGGAAAAATAACCACCAAGGGGGACCATGATACTAGATTCTACATATGTAGCAGAGATTTCAAACAAAGAAAATGTTAGTTTATGCTGTTGTTGTTATGTGCCTAATAGTTCCTGACTCATAGAGACCTGAGGAATGGCTCGTGGTTTTGAACTGCCGATTTTTTCAGTTGAAGTCTAGTGCTGATCCTATGGCCCAGGTAGCCTTAAATGTTACACTAACTAGGGCACAACTGCTATTCACTGGAATGGAAAAAGTGATGAAATGACACTGAGTGATATCCTTTTAGGTAAGTGATGAGTCATACGTGCGTTTCATCTGTTCTCATATTACTAGAAAGCCATAAAGCAAATCATAATTTAAATTAATGATTGAAATATAGATTCTATTTACATGGCTATGTGCTCAAAAGTTGTGGGAACAGAAGAAACAAGGAAAGGGTAGGTATTGAATAGCTGCAGGTAGTATGCAACTGTTGGTATCTAAGTTATTTCTTTTTTACCTTATATCAATTCTGTTTCAATAAATGATATTATCAGTTAGCTTACTATTGCTATCCTTGTTCATTTCTGTCAAGACAATTCTGACTCATGGTGATTCCAAGAAATAATTGTCCCATAGAGTTTTCAAGACTGTGAACTTCAGAAGGAAATCACTGGGACTATCTTCTGAGATGCCTCTGAGTGAGACAGAACCACCAATCTTTTGATTAGTAGTCCACTGCCTAATGATTTGCACCACATTAGTGACCATGATTTACTGTGTTGTTATTACTGTTGTTTACTAAAATTCTTAAAATTAAAATTTGGAACAAAATAGATAAATAATGAGGGTTTTTTGTATATATTTCTAAGTTGAATTTTAAATGATTTTGCAATTAACTTCCATTTGAAAATATATTGATATTTTAGTTTTATTGTAAACTGAGCAATACAATATCTCTAAAGATAAAAAACAGTGTTATTGTTGTGAAGTGCCATCGAGTCGGTTCTGACCCATAGCGACCCTGAATAGGGTTTCTAATTTACATGTACCAGGGTACTAGTGAAACTGTAAATTCTCATGCTAATTTACTATGGAATTTAATGTTGTTTATCCCTTATAAATTTATTTAAGATATTTATATTGTTTTTGTTAGGTCCTGTCAAGTTAGTTCTATCTCATAGTCACCCTATGCATATATTTATATAAATATTTATATGGATAAAATATAATTGATCCAGCTGTAATAATTTGTCTGCTTTACATAATTGGATATATTTTGTTTACGATTGTTAAATTTGCCAATCATTTAAAAAAAAACAAAACAAAAAAACACTTATCTTCCCTTATTAAAACAATCATATTAAAGTCTATTATATATTTTGCATTTGACAGATTTGTTGAATGAAAATATAGTTGTTGTTTTCTACAAATTGACAATCAATTACTGCAATGTTATGATTAAATTGATCTGTATATGTCCACGGAGGCATAGTTCCTACTGTATTGAATTGAATTTTTTTTTATTTTTTTTTTATGAAAATTGAGATGTTTTTAGGCCTCAAGTTGATTCTTAGCTAGTCTATGCTTCCGCACAGCTATCTAATAAGTGTCTGCAGGTGTTAAAGAGAAACCTCTTTGAGATACAAACTTGGAGACAGCCTTATAATGAGTAAGGCTGTTAGCACTGAGTAGCCTACAACAAATGCTCAATGGATATTCCACAATCTGTGATTAGAATGGGCTTAGAAGTTGATCCAAGTTATTCTCATTTTTTTTTTGAGAATGTAAAGAATGAAATATATGAAAGCAATGCATTGTTACTATAAAATATAAGAAAATATAAACAAACCCTAGTCAGAAAAGCAAGTCATAGCAACTAATGGAATGTTACTACAAAATATAGTACTTGGTCACACTATTTAATATCCCAAACATTTAGGCATAGGGATATAACTATGGATAGAACAGATCTTCATTGTTTTCAGTAAAAGTGATGGTATATTAAAAGCTGTAAGATACTATGGTGAAAAAGAAAGTGATAAGAGAAGAGGGAATGTGAGGAATTCAGGTATATAAGAGGTAAATATGGGAAACAGGAAAAGCCTGAATGAGTAGGTTTAAGTTAAGTTGAGGAAAAGAGTACTCTGTAGAGGAAGTATATTATAGGAAAAGAACAGGCGTGAAGGCCTTGGTTTGTCTGCCTTTGAACCAATGTTGCCAGAATATAAAGAAGGCTAGCAGTAAAGTGTTCTGTGGTGGTGGTGGTGGTGGTTATGTGCCGTGGAGTCGGTTCCGACTCATAGCGACCCTGTACAGGGTTTCTGAGGCTGTAAATCTTTGTTGTTGTTGTTCAGTGCCTCCGAGTCAGTTTCGACCCATAGCGACCCTGAACAGGGTTTCGGAGGCTGTAACTTCTTACGGGAGCGGATTGCCTCATCTTTCTCCCGCGGAAGAACTGGTAGTTTCCAACTGCTGACTTTGCAGTTCGCAACCCGATTGGTAACCACTACGCTGCTATAGCATAAACACTGAACTGCTGAACCACAAGGTTTGTGGTTCAAATCCACCAGCCACTCCTAGGAAACTCTACACAGATTTGAAACTGACTTAACAACACTTAAAAACAATAGTAGTAATGAAAGAAGTCAGGTTTGGAATGGGATGATAGATTATGGCTGTGAGACTACAAAAAGACCTTGGCTTTATTTCTCAGGGAGAGGAAGCTTACATGATCAGACTGGTTTTTAAAGAACCACTCTGGGTGCTTAATATATGATGATAAGCAGACAAATGTGCTAGGGGGAAGAAAACTTCAGAAGTTATTGCATTAACTCAATAGAGGGATAATTGTACCTTATGCCAGATGGGTAGATGAGGTTTCTGTTAATTCAGGCTGTTACAAATATGGAGACTGCCATATTCTTACAATTTATATCACTTACATTCACCCACTCACTGCCCTTAAGTTGATTCTGACTCAAAGTGCCTTGGCAGGGCAAAGTAGAAATGTTCCATGGGTTTGCAGAGGCTGTGACTCTTTTATTGAAAATGACTGCCTCATCCTTCACCTATAGGAGCGCAGGTGGGTTCTAACCACTGACATTTTGGTGAGCACCCATGGCTTAAGACCCTGCATAAATAGAAATTTTTTCCATACTGTTTTGACCCAGGAGGTAGCCATCTGTTTAAGATGAGCCAATGTTAAGAACTTAATAGACTTTTTTTAAAATTTTAAATCTGATATTAAGCACATGTGTTAGTACTTCTTCAACTATATGAGTTGCAGAATGGCATCATATGAAAGTTGTACGTTTTCAGTTGCCATGATATTTACTAGAGGGAAGAAGAATAAAAGTAACTATGGTAATGAAATTTCTGTTCTGCTCTCTTACTTCAGCATTTCTACCAGTCACTTTAGCTTTTATATATTCAAGAGCAATTTGAAACTTCTGACATCCATTTTAATCTTTTCTTGCCTGAATTTCATGAATGATGTTCTTCATGTAATTCCAAAACCTTATGTCAGAAAATAAAAAGGGAAGGGCACTCTCAGAATTTCTCAAGTTGAAAGAACTGATAAACAGAATAAAGCCTCAAGATGCAATATTAAAAGTTTCTGAGAAAAAAAAAAAATTGAATGGAGTGGGAAGCATCAAAAAAGATGGAAGGAATACATGGAGTCACGGTACCAAAAATAATTGGTTTATGTTCAACCATTTCAAGAGATGGCATATGGTCAAGAACCAATGCTACTGAAGGAAGAAGTTCAAGCTTCACAGAAGGCATTAGTGATACACAAGACTCTAGATAGACAGAATACAAATTGATGCCATTCAACAAACTTATACAGCCCTAGAGACCCTCAGTCATTGATGCTAAGAAACTTGAAAGACAGTTTCCAGGCCAACCAATTGGAAAAGATCCACATTTGTTTCCATTCCAAAGAACAGTGTCCTAATGGAATGTAGAAATCATTGAACAATATCATAAAGTGAATATATTAGTAATATTTTGCTAAAGATATTTCTTAAATGATTGCAAAGTGCATCCAGAGGGAGCTGTCAGAAATTCAAGCCAGATGCAAAAGAGAGTGTGGGACCAGGGATATCACTGCTGATATCAGATGGATGTTGGCTAAAAACAGAAAATATCAAGAAGATATTTACTTGTGCTTTATTGACAATG
Source organism: Chrysochloris asiatica (assembly GCF_000296735.1). Classification (NCBI taxonomy): domain Eukaryota; kingdom Metazoa; phylum Chordata; class Mammalia; order Afrosoricida; family Chrysochloridae; genus Chrysochloris; species Chrysochloris asiatica. Next base: position 6,036,066 of record NW_006408584.1, read on the forward strand.
CAAAGCATTTTACTGCATGAATCATAGCAAATTATGGACACTATTGTGAAAAATGCAAATTCTAGAACACTAAATTATACTCATGAGGAACCTGTATATAGACCAAGAGGCAGAACAAGTGAATATTGAATGATTTGAAATCAAGGGAATACTGAAATCAGAAAAAGTGTATACCAGAGTTGTATCCTTTTAACATACATTTTCAATACATATGTTGATCAAGTAATCCAAGAAATTGTATTATATGAAGAAGAACATGGCATCAGAATTGTAGAAATCTTCATTAACAACCTGTGATATGTAAATGACACAAGCTTGCTTGCTGAAGTGAAGAATTTGAAGTACTTACTGATAAAGACCACACACAACTGAGTTCAGTATGGATTGCACCTTAACGTAAAGAAAACAAAATAAGAAAATTGATGAAAAATTAATAACATCTTGATTAATGGAAAAAGATTAAAATTGTCAAAGATTTCATTTTCCTTGGACTCAAAATTAAAATTCATGGAAATAGAAGTCAAAAATTAAAGGACATATTGTATTAGGCAAATCTGCTTCCAAAGACCTCTTAAACTGTTAAAGGCAAAGATGCCACCTTCAGGACTAAGGTATGCATGACCCAAGCCATGGTATTTTCGATTGCCTCATTTGCATGCAATAGCTAGACAATGAATACAGAAGACCATAGAAGAATTGATGCATTTGAGTTATGGTGTTGGCAAAGAATATATAAACCAGTATGGCCAGATTGCTTCATAGAAATGAGAATGATGAGACTTGTATTTAGGACATGTTGTCTGGAAAGATCTCTCCCTGGAGAAGAACATCAAAATTGGTAACACGAAGAATCAACAAAAAAAGAGAAAGATCACAAATGAGATTAATTGAAACAGTGACAACAGCAATGGGCTCAATTTAACAACAACTGTGAAGATGGTACAGGACTAGGATATATTTTGTTCTATTTTGCATAGGATCACTATGAGTAGATTACGACTCAATGGCAGCAAACAAGAACTACTACAGAATTATGAATACTGCACATACTGATTCTCAATTAAATGTTAATTTCCAGTCTTCCGTTTGCCAGGGCGGCCAGGCAGTGCGGGTGAGTGGGGGCTCCGGGAGCAGGGGGGGACAACTCGCAAGTTAAACCTCCCAGGTAGAAATTCACAGTCTCACAGCCCACGTGAATCTTAGTGCACCAGAGCCTTAGACCCGCTTCTTTGAGAAATCACTGTGCAAGGAATTACAGGCTTTTT
>NW_006408584.1:6056778-6061570 GCF_000296735.1 Chrysochloris asiatica
TTTTTGAGTTATGGTGTTGGAGGATAATATTGAAAGTACCATGAGCTTTCAACACAAATAGATTTGTGTTGAAAGAAGTGCAGCCAAAGTGCGCCTTGGAGACAAGGCTGGCCAAATTTTGTCTCTCACACTTCAGGCATATTGCCAGGAGGGACCAGTTACTGAGAGGGATATCGTGTTTGGTAAGGTGGAGGGTCAGAGAAGAAGAGGAAGATTCCCAGTGAGATGGATTGGCAAAGTGGTAGCATCCATGGGCTCAAGCGTGTCTACAATTGTGAAGTTAGCCTAGGAACCGGCAGTGTTTCATTCTGTTGTGCACAGTGTTGCTATGAGTTACTACCGACTTGCTGGTACCTAACAATAACAACAAAGTCAAAGTCATTGTAAGCAACAGTCAGGAAATTAAGACATGGCGGTGGTGGTGGTGTGTCCTGGAGTTGGTTCTGACTCATAGCGATCCTGCATAGGGTTTCCGAGGCTGTAAATCTTTACAGGAGCAGAACATCTCATCTTTCTTCCATGGAACTACTTTTCATTTCGAACTGCTGACCATGAGGCTAGCAACCCGACCATAACCACTATGCTACCAGAGCTTCTTGAAAGACATATAGCATCAATTAAATCTACTGCAAAATGTCTTTTTAGAGTGTAAAAAACAAAAATGTGACTTTGAAGAATAAGGTGTACTGTCCCAAATCACGGAATTTTTAATGACCTCATAGGTATGTGAAAGCTGTATAACAATTAAGGAAAAACAAAATATCTTTGAATTATGGGGCTGTCAAAGATTATTAAATATATCATGGACTGTCAGAAGAATGAACAAATCTGTACTCAAAAAATTACAGTCAGAAAACTCCTTAGATGCAAGGATGGCAAAGCTGGACATCATGTTTTATAAAGTAGAGAGTCAGCAAAAAAGGGGAAGATCTTCAAGGAGATGGAATGACACAGTGGCTACAGCAATGGACTGAAACAAAACAATGATCTTGAGGATGGTTAAGGACCAAGAGTGTTTTGGCCTGTTTTACATACTGTTGCTATGGGTCAGAGCTGACTATAAGGCAATTAACAACAAAGCTAGTATATTTTTTGCTTCTGTGTTTGTTAACAGGGAGTAAAAGCAAACAAACAAATAATGAAACTATACAATGTAGTGTGTACATTGTTAAATGCCATCAAGTCAGTTCTGACTCATTGTGATCCTGCATAGGGTTTCTGAGGAGTGGTTGGTGAACTTGAACTGCCAACCTTGCAATTAAAACTGACTATGCAGTCCAGTGCATTAACTCACAGCACCACACAAGGACACATATACATATATGCAGTATAATACATATGTAGTGATATAATAATAGAGAAAAAGGAAGGAGACTTTTTATTGCTGCATCTAAACTATTACTTGCATGTAGCCTTATAAGCACAATAGCAGAGACATAACTTCTCTGAATGATACTTAGATGGTTATTATACAGAATGACCCCCATGTCAGGTCAGTGCAAATAAGGAAAAGCTTGGCTAGTCTTAACCTAGAAAGCTATAAAATATGTCGAATGGATGCCTCTCAAGTGTGCAATAAAAATGCATCTTCACTGCTGCTAGCAATATTGTCCCTGACCTCAGAACATTATTGAAGAGAGATCCACTGAATGCTTTAATTTCCACATAAACTGCTGATCATGATGATTCAAACACACCAGATGGCAGCAGGACTGATAAATGATGTTGATGCCTCAGGAGAAATGAGATACTAAAATTATATTAAATTCAGCTGGGATTTTAAAGTATGTAATATACTTAAAATTGTTATTCCATAGCAAAATGTTACACCTGTTCATTTAGCAACATGTTAGATGAGGAGACTAATATGTGCATTTGTTTTGTAGGTGTCTTTGTTTTTTTTCCTGTTCTTTCCAATACATGCTTTCCCTATGTAGGTGGATCTCACCTGTAAAATCCCAAGCATACCTTTCACAGAGCCTAGAATTAGGAACAATGCAGTAGAGATTAACTCTGGGTGCATTCTCATTCTCATTTTCATTTTCATGTAATAGAAAAGGTGTAATGTAATAGAAAAGGTACAATGGATTACACCTCAGTGTAAAAAAAAAAAAAAAAAGAAAGAAAATTCCTTGCAACTGGACTATTAAATACCATGAGGATAAATGGAGAAAAGACTGAAGTTGTCAAAGACTTCATTTTGCTTGGATCTACAATAAACACTCATGGAAGCAGCAGTCAAGAATTGCAGCAAATCTGCTGCACAAAACCTCTTTAAAATGATCCAAGATATTAGTTTGAACACTAAGGTGCACCTGTCCCAAGTCGTGGTATGTTTCATAGCCTCATACGTATGTGAATGTTGGACAATGAATAAGGAAGATCATAGGAAAAGTGATGCCTGTGAGTTACAGTGTTGGAGAAGAATATTGAAAGCACCACGGACTACCAGAGGAACAAACAAATTTGTGTGGAAGAAGTACAGTCAGAATGTGCCTTGGAAGCAAGGATGGCAATGCTTCATGTCTCATACTTTAGATAAATTATCAGGAGGGACCAGTCCCTAGAGAAGAACATTATGTTTAGAAAAGTGAAGCATCAGCAAAAACGAGAAAGACCCCCAACAAGATGGATTGGCACAGTGACAGCAGCAATGAAGTCAATTGTAGCAATGATTGTGAGGATGGTGCATGACTGGAAAGTGGTTCATTCTGTTGTACATAGGATCACTATGATTCAGAACTGACTCAATGGCACCAAACAACAACAAGAAAATATATCAAGACACATTCTTTGAAGAAATGCTGAGATAGTTTCCTCCTTGACATAATATTCTGAGAATATGCTACATTAATAAATAATATTGTTGTTCTAGTCACAGACTCCATGGGAACGAATAATGTTCTTTGCATATTTACTTTTGTTTAGATGGAAAGGTATATAACAGTGTTGCATTCTTTCATTATACTTTTTCAATCTGTATGCTGAGCAAATAATCCAGGAAACTTGATTTATATGAAGAAGACCATGGCATCAAGATTGGAGAAAGACTCATTAACAACCTGCGATGTGCAGATGATACAACCTTGCTTGCTGGAAGTGAAGACAAATTAAACTATTTACTGATGAAGATCAAAGACCACAGCCTCCAATATGGGTTGTACCTCAATGTAAAGGAAACAAAAAGCCTCACCACTTGACTAATAAATAACATCATTATAAATGGAGAAAAGATTGATGTTGTTAGGAATGACCAGTCTCTGGAGAAGGTCATCAAGATTGGGGAAGTTGGGAGTCAGCGAAAAAGAGGAAAACGCCAGTGTAATGAACTGGTAAACTGGTAGCAGAAATGGGTTTGAGCATAACAAATATTTTGAGGATGGTGCAGGACCAGTCAGTGTTTCATTCTGTTGTGCATAAGGTTGCTATGAGTTGGAACTGACTTCAGGGCACCTTACAAAGACAACAACAGATGGAGATGCCTTCAAAAACACACAGTTATTTTATTTTCCATTTAACATATGAGAACACAATTGACTCATATTCTTCTGTTCTTTCTTCCTTTTTAACTTCCTCTTCAATCTATTCTCTTACACCCACCACAAATGTAAAAGGAACATGTGCAGTTGAATATTAAAAAAATAATGAACCAATTTGATTTTTCTCTGTCATGATATTGCCTTGTTTTTGCTTTTAAACATTATACTACCTTGGGGATATTTACCTGGCTAATGCAAATCCTCACAGGTATAGGCTTGGGGTGGGATGGGGTGGTGATTCAACATATCCCTGGGACTCTGGTTATCAAGTCTCTCCTCCCTGCAGTCTCTAGAGAGAAAGGTCAAAGTAGGTTTCTCTCTACCTCTGGCCTGCTCCATCCACCCATCATGGACAGATAACCCTTAGGGAGTTTTCACCTCTAGCTGAACTGTACTCAGTACCTGGATTAGAGGTAAATAAGAGGTAGGTACCTGCTGAGAAACCCACTGAATATTCTTCAGTGGTTCCAGCTTATAGGAGGTACAACCACTCCCATGGGCTACGCTGAGATGCTTAGGAGCACAGGCACTTAATCCTGTCATTCTCATCATTGGACTCAGATTAACAACAGAGAATAGCAGCAGTTTCTGGGCAAGGTTTTAGGAGTTGAGCTAGGTATCCAAAGCTTTGGCTCCCGTTTCATTGTTTCATGGAAATTCATTCACAAAATACAAATTTAAGAAAAACAATTTAGAATTTCAAAATTGTTATGAATCCAATTGTGATACTACCTGGTCCTCCATGGTCCTCACAATTGTTGTTATGTTTAAGTCCATTATCCCATTGTGGCAGCTACAGTATCAATCCACCACATTGCGGATCTTCCTCTTTTTTTTTTGAAACCAAACCTTTGTGGTGTTTCATGTTAATGTGCTGGAAGGCAAGGTTGATTTGAACCACAAAGTCACAGTCCAAGCTCAGCAATGGATCCTCAGAAACCTTATACAGGGTTGCTATGAGTCGGGACTTGATTGCACTTAGCAACAGTAACAACAAGTACTTTACCAAGCATGATATTCTTCTCTAGGAACTGGTTCTTCCTAACAGCATGTCCAAAGTAGCACTCTCTGCTTTTGCAAAGACAGATCTTTTTGTTATGGCTGTCCATGGTATATTCAATATTCTTAACCGCCACCATAACTCAAATGCATCAATTCTCCATTCATCTGAGCCAATTAAAAGGATTCATTGTCCAGCTTTCACATGTATATGAACCAATTAAAATATTCCATGGGTTGGATCAGGTGTACCT
>NW_006408584.1:6063000-6073359 GCF_000296735.1 Chrysochloris asiatica
CTGAGTTTAAATCATTCAGTATCACCTTGACCTGTTTGAAAAACTGCCTCTTTGTCTATGTACAGATTTTCCTTGAGAACAATTAAGTCTTCTGAAACACCCATTCTTTGCAATGTTATCTAAAATATTTTATGATCCACGTAGTCAAATGTCTTTGCATAGTCATTAAAGCACAAGTAAATATCTTTCAGGTATTCTCTGTATTCAACCAAGATCCATATAACATCAGCAACGATATCTCTTGTTCTACATCAACTATAGAATTTGATTTGAATTTCTGGCAGTTTTCTGTGGATGTACTGCTGAAAGCATTTTAAAATAAATTAAACAAAATTTTACTTTAATGTGATATAATTGATATTGTTTGATGATTTCCACATTCTGTTGGGTTAACTTTCTTTGGAAAAGACACAAATTTTTATCTTTTTCTGTAGGTTAGTCAGGTAGCTGTCTTTCAAATTTCAAGACAGATTATTGAAGGCCCCCAGTGTTGTATCAGTTTGTAGCAACATTTCAGTTGATATTCCACCAATTTGTGGAGTCTCGTCTTTAGTCAATATCATCAGTATTGCTTGTATTTCTCCCATCTGCATCATCAGTTCTTGATCAGATGGTAACTCTGGAAATGGTTGAACATTAAGCAATTATCTTTGGTATAATTACTCTGTGTATTACTTCCATCTCTTTTGATGCTTCCTACATCATTCAATATTTTGCTCATAGATTCTTTCAATAATGTGACTTGAGGCTTGAACTTAAGCTTCAGTTCATTCAACTTGAAAAATGCTTTGAGTCGTCCCTTTCTAACTCCAGACCTTTATATATCCTATTATAATTATTTATTTTGTCTTCTCTAGCAGCCCTTTGATATTTTTTGCTCACTTCTTTTACACACCATTTCCTCCAGTTGCTTTAGCTACTCTACAGTCCAGAGCAAATTTCAGAGTCTTTTCCAACATCCACCTTGGTTTTTTCTTTCTTTCCTATTTTTTTATTGATCTTTTGATTTCTTCATGGATGATGTTCTTGATGCCCTCCTGTAATTCTTCTGATCTTCAGTCATTATAGTTTAATGCAACAAGTCTGTTCTTGACACAATCTTTAAGTTCATGGGGGAGATATTCAAGGTTATATTTGGGCTTTTGTGGACTTGTCTCAATTTTCTTCATCTTCAACCAGGACTTCCATAGGAGCAGTTAATGATCTGTTTCACAAAACATCCCTGTCCTTATTTTGGCTGATGTTGAGCTTCTCCATCATCAATTCCCACAGATGTGAGCTCTACATGTGAAGTCATTGTTTATGTTGTTGAAAAAGGTATGTCATTGGTCTTGCAAAATTCTATCATGTGATCTCCAGCATTGTTTCCATCACCAACACCATATTTTCCAACTATGGATCCTTTGTCTTTTTTTTAAATTTTGGCATTTCAGTCACTAGTATTTATTAGTGCATCTTGATTGCATGTTTGATCAATTTCAGACAGAAGACATTGGTAACATTCTTTAATTTCATCATCATTGGCTTTAGTGGTTGGTGAGTAAATTTGAACAATAGTGGTATTAACTTGTCTTCTTTGTAGGCATATGGATATTATCCTATGACAGCTAGCACTGTACTTTATGATAGATCTTGAAATGGTGTTTTTGACTATACCATTCCTCTTCAGTTTGTTGAAATTCTCCATTTGACTACATCATTCTTTTTCAGTATTTTGTTCACTGCACACTAACCCATATGATTGTTCAATTCAAAAGACCACTACCTGTCCATTTCAGCTCATTAATGCCTAGGATATCAATCTTTATGTGTTCCATTTAATCTTTTAAGACTTCAATTTTCCTAGATTTAGAATTCATATATTCAATATTCTGATTATTAATGGGTTTTAACAGCTGTTTATTCTCAATTAGAGTTGTACCCTATTAACAAATGAAGGATCCTGAAAAATGTACTCCATCCTCATCATTAAGGCCAACTCTACTTTGTAAAGGTAGTCCTTCTCAGTAGTATTTAAGTGCCTTTCAATCTGAAAGTCTCATCTTCAGATACAATGTTCTGCAGTTATTCATTAAGTTTGCAATGGTTACCCATTTAGAGCTTATCTGCTTCTCATTGTTCCTAATCTTTTTTTTGTCTAGAAGCTCCACTGAAACCTGTCCATAAAGGGTGACCCTGCTGGTATTTAAAATACTGGTGGCATAGCTTCCAGCTTCACAGCAATATACAAAATACCACAGTATAACAATCTGACAGATTTGTGGTGACCTAACTACTATACTCTGATTATAAACCATTTTGATGCTGTTGTTAAGTGTCTTTGAGTCGATTCTGACTTATAACAACCCTATATAGGGTTTTCAAGGAGCGGCTGATGATCTTGAACTACCAAACTATGGTTTAGACCACCCTTGTGGTCCAGTGCAGTAACTTATACGGCCACACTAGGACTTCATAACCCATTTTGGAGTGTGTTTCTTAGTTATGTTAATGAGACAGTATTTGTGTAGAATATATTTTAAGTCAATTCATTTTGTGATAGAAAATAAACAAGCAAACAAACAAGCAGTAATGGAGGAAGAGTGGTTTCATGACACATGATGATCACCGAAGAGTCAAAGAGTAGATTCTGAAAAGACAAGGATCTTCTGCCAGAGTGGTACTATAGGTTAATGGCGCTGGACTACAAAGTTGGTTTGAACTATGATGTTGGTGATTAAAGCTCACCAGTTACTCCTCAGAAACCCTATACAGGGTGGCTATGGGTTGGAATCAACTGGAAGGCAATTAACAACAACAACACAGACTGTGCTCTGACTTTACCTTGTACACTCCTAACTGTGATAAAATAAACCTCTATTTTTAAAGGCACTCACTGATGTTACTTCTGTTAGTATCTCTAAGTAACTGAGACAATGTTCCTGGAACCTTTGATTTTTAAACAAGGAAGATTTAAGATTTTAGAGCTGTAATTTCCAGATTGTCACTGTATTTAACAAAATTCCAGGACTCTGTTAACCTATCTAGAAAACTTTAATTTAATTTACCTGACATAGGTTAATAACATACCCTACAAAACAGACATGTTTGAGGAGGAAGGAGCAAATGATTATAATTAGATTTTAGTTTAAATTAAGCATCAAAACTCCCAATCAGATTTTATACTGTAATTTTATTCTTCTTAGGTCATTTTCTAACAGTTCTAAAATCAACATAGCACTATGGTGTTGAGAGGTAGGATAATCACTGGACTACTTATGGAAAGGACGATGGTTTAAAACCATCAGTTGCTCCCTGGAAACTCTATTCAGGGTGGCTATGAATCAGAACCAATTGCACAGCACTTAATAGCAACAACAACAACAAGCAAATATTTTTAAAGAATAACAAAGACTTCAATTTTTTTCATTCTTTAAGTTCTTCTCTTTGTTCATCTGGCTGTGACTGAAATGTATATCCTAAGATGTGTAAGTATTAATTCAAATGAAGATTCCTCCTGATTGCTCATCTTCACCTTCACTGCATCACTGTCCAGTGGATAGGAATTATATGAATGAACAATGCAGTGTAACTAAATGCAATCAGGAGCTGTCTGAAATTCAATTTATTGAATCCAAATCAATGTCACTTAATCCTGAAATGTATCATGTGAAACTGTTGGAAACATTGCTAGTAATAGAATCCCTCAACTGGAGACAAGTTACATGGAGATATGATAAGCTTCAGAAAAGTGCAAAGAAAGAAGATTATATGTTAGATTTTTAGATATTAAATGCAAAACTCTAGGGCGTGTTTTTATAATTGTTGTGAATTTAAGGAAGCAAACAATTAAAACCGACACACACACACCTTAAACTGAGGAAGATACACAATTGACCTCAACAATAAAATATAAATCTTGGTTGATTAAAATGTATTTAGTTTTCAATAAACCTTCTATTTAAAAAATGAAATAATTCCTAACCTAAAGAGTAATGCTAGAGAGTTTTCTACTTTGACAACAAGCTGTCAATTCAGTCTTATACTAGAGAAGTAACAGATAGAGCACATACTTTATTTGTTAATCTACCTCACCTGCTTCTGCTTTGAATGAAGAGGTAATTCATATGTCATACAAAAGATAATTAAATTATGTATGCTCACTTACCACTTGTCAGACAGTTTGTTATGTTAACAATGCTATGTGACATTTATATATTTATATAATTATATGTTACTGTGAAGTCCTGGTGTGGGTCCATAGGATTAGTATGCTAGCTCCAGGTCAGTTTGAACCACAAGGTTGGCCTTAGCACAGAAACCCCATACAGAGTCTCTATGAGTCAGAACTGACTCAACAGCACTTAACAACAACAGCAAACAATATGTTGCTGTGATGCTGGAAGCTATGTGAAAGGGTCACACATGATGGGCATGTTTCAGAGGAGCATCTAGACAAAGATAGATTAGGATGGTGGTGGTGGTTGTGTGTCATGGAGTCAGTTCAACTCATAGAGAACCTGCATCGGGTTTTCAAGGCTATAAATCTTTATGGGAGCAGAAAGCCTCATCTTTCTCCTCCCAGGACTAAAAATAAGGACCTGGAAATCTACTTCTAAAAAAAAAAAGGCCTGAAAACCGTATGAATAGCAGTAAAATATTATAACAGAGACCTAGAACATTCTGGTTGGAAGGCATACAAAGTGTGATTGGGAAAGCGGTGCCCCTTCAAAATAGAGTCAACCTTAATGATATGGATGGAATAGAGCTTTTAAGATCTTCATTTGCTGATGTGGCACCTCTCAAAATGAGAAGAAAAATAGCTGTAAACATCGATTAAAAATTGAAACACGTGATAAATGAAGTATGAGGGTAAGTAAAAAAAAAATTGCTACTTGGGTTCCAGTTCATACAGCCATGAGTTCATTCCAAACAAAACACCTTTAGACATGTCTCTGATTTGTGGATGGCTGTTATCTCAGTAATATAATTGTCTTGCTTTCCTTTAGGTACCTTCAACAAGACAAAAATTGTCCAGTCAAAACACTGGCTTCCAAGGAAATCTAAGTGCAGCCAGAGTGCTCCTTGGAGACCAAGATGGCCAAACTTCATCTCTCATACTTCAGACATATTGTCAGGAGGGACCAGTCGCTGGAGAAGGATATCATGCTTATTTGGTAAGATGGAGGGTCAGAGAAAAAGAAGAAGACCCCCAGCAAGATGAATTGGCAATATGGCAGCATCAATGGGCTCAAATGTGGCAACAATTGTGAGGTTGGTCCAGGATCAGGCAGTGTTTCATTCTGTTTTACATAGGGTTGCTATGAGTTGGTATAGACTCAATGACAGCTAACAATATAACTCTTCTGGTATTCAGTCATTAGTATTTAATGCACCAAATATGTTCTAGAGAGGCTCTCTACATTGATGAGATATTTTCAAGGTTATAGTTTGGCTCTAATGAACTTGTATAATTTTCTTCAGCTTCAGCCTGAACTTGTTGATTTTTTTATACAATCTGCTTCTGGCCTTAAAATGGTCTATGATATTCAACTTTTCCACCATCTCTTCCCAACTGGTGGAGTCCATGTGTACACTTGATTTTATGTTGCTTAAAAAAGTATTTGGTTCTCCAGCACCAATTTATATCACCAAATCCATATTTTCCTATCAGTGTCCCTCTTCATTTCCAACCTTTGCCTTCTAATTACCAGTATTTATCAATACATCTTCATTGCATGTTTGATCAATTTCAGACTAAAGAGTTTGACGGAATTCTTCAATTTCATCATCACTGGATTTAGTGATTGGTACATAAATTTGAATAATACTGGTATTAACTGGTCTACCTTGTAGGCATATGGATATAATAGTATCACAGACAGCAGTGCTCTGCAACATAGGTCTTGAATTGTTCTTTATGATGAAGAATATTACGTGATTTCTCTTGATTTTTTTGTTTTGTTGTTGTTCCTTGCATAGTAAAACATGATTGTCAGATTCAAAATGGCATATACTGAGACGTGTCCGGATCTCACCTCCTGTCCACTTTGAGCCAGCCTAGCATTTTCTCTACAGTTTCTCAGTCTCTTCCTCAGCATGTTGGCCATGAAGACCATGCACCCCAAGGCTGAGGTGGACTGAGTCCAGGAGGCTCTGGCTGTCATTGTTAGCATGGCCTGGGGGCTGCAGGATGTGCTGAGGACAAATGTGGGCCCCAAGGGTACCATTGAGAGGCTTGCTTCTGGTGCTGGAGGCATCAAGCTTACTAAAAATGGAAATGTGCTACTTCATGAAATGTAAATTCAACACCCAACAGCCTCCTTAATAGCAACAGTAGCAACAGCCCAGGATGACATAACTGGTGACGGTACAAGTTCAAATGTTCTGATCATCAGCGAGCTGCTGAAACAGGTGGACCTCTACATTTCTGAAGGTCTGAATCCCAGAATCATAACCGAAGGATTTGAAGTTGCAAAAGAAAAGTCACTTCAGCTTTCGGAACAAATCAAAATAAGCAAAAGATGGACAGAGAAACCCGGATAGATTCGGCCAGAACATTTCTGCATACTAAAGTTCATGCTCAGCTTGCTGACATCTTAAAACAGGCTGTAGTTGATTCCATTTTGGCCATTAAAAAACAAGATGAACCTATTGACCTTTTCATGGTTGAAATCATGGAAATACAACATAAATCTGAAACAGAATTGGAAATTGTCAAAAATGAAATAGAACACATAAAAAGTCAATATCCTAAGCATTGTTGTTGTTGTTAAGTGCCGTCAAGTCGGTTCTGACCCATAGCGACCCTGAATAGGGTTTCCGAGGCTGTAAATCTTTACAGGAGCAGAAAGCCTCATCTTTCTCCCATTGAGCAGCTAGTAGTTTCGAACTGCTGACCCTTAGGTTCGCAGCCCAATTCGTAACCACTACACTACCAGAGCTCCTTATCCTGAGCATTAGTGTGCAGATATTGATTGATATTGGCCATTCTGAATCTATCACATGGTTTACTATACCAAGAATGACAAATTACAGAGGAATGGCATCACATTCATCATCAAAAAGAAAAAGAAAACACCAAAATGCATGTCAGAAGAGACTGAAACTTCCTATCCAGTGTAGAGTTGTTAAGCAAATGAAAAAAGTTGAGAAGGTAAAAGAGCTGAACAGAAAATGTCAAAGGTCAACTTGAGAAGACAAAAATAAAGTATCATAACAAAATATGCAAAGACCTGGAGTTGGAAAACCAAAAGGGAAGTACTCACTCAGCATTTCTCAAGCTGAAGGAACTGAAGAACAAATTCAAACCTCTACTTGTGATTTGAAGGATTTTATGGACAAAATACTTAATGATTAAGAAAGGATTAAAAGAAGATGGAAGGAATACACAGTCACTGTATCAAAAAGAAGTGGACTATGTTCAACCATTTCAAGGGGTTGCATATGATCAAGAGCCAATGATCCTGAAGGAACAAGTCCAAGGTGCATTGAAATCATTGGCAAAGAGCAAGGCACCAGGGATAGATAGAATACAAATTGAAATCTTTCAGCAAAGGGATGTAGCACTCAAGCCACTCACTCATCTAGGCCAAGAAATATGGATGGCAACTACCTGGCCGAAAGACCGGAAAAAATCAGTATTTGTGCCCAATCCAAAGAGAGGTAACCCCATGGAATGCAGAAATCATTAGAAATATAATTGATATCCTATGTGAGTAAAGTTTTACTAAAAGTAATAAAAAAAAAAAACAGCTGCAACTATATATTAGCAGAGAACTTCCAGAGGCTCAAGCTTGATTTAGAAGAGGGAAAGGAATAAGGGATATTGTTGCTGATGACAGATGGATCTTGACTGAAAGCAGAGAATACCAGAAAGCTATTTACCTGTGCCTCATTAACTACCCAAAGGCTTTTGATTGTGTGGATCATGACAAGCTATGGACAACATTGTGAAGTATGAGTTACCTAATTGTGCTCATATGGAACCTGTACATAAACCAAGAGGCAGTTGTTTGAGCAGAACACAGGAACACCGAACAGTATTAAAATTATGATGGTTGTGCGACAAGGTTGTGTTCTTTCACCACACTTATTCAATCTGGATGCTGAACAAATAATTCAAGAAGGTGGATTATATGAAGAAAAGTGTGGCATCAGGATTGGAGGAAAACTCATTAACATCTACAATATGCAGATGATACAACCTTGCTTGCTGAAAGAGAAAAAGACTTAAAAAACTTAGGGTGAAGATCAAAGAACAGGCTTCAGTAAGGGTTGTATCACCATGTAAAGAAAACAAAAATCATCACCACTGTACTAATAAATAGTATGATGATTAACAGAAAAAAGTTTGAAGTTGCCAAAGACATCATTTTGCTTGGATCAACCATCAACACTCATGGAAACAGTAGTCAAGAAATCAAATGACATATTACATTAGCAAATCTGCAGCACAAGACATCTTTAAAGTGTTTTAGAGCAAAATTATCAGTTTGTGAAACAAGGTGGGTCTGACTCAAGCCATGGTATTTTCAATGACTTCATATGCATATGAAAGTTGGACAGGGAATAAAGAACACTGTAGAAAAATTGATGCATAAAAGGTATGCTTTGGGAGGAGAATTTGAAAGTGCAATGGACTGCCAAAATAACAAACAGATCTGTGTTGGTGAAAGTACAGCCCAAGTGCTCCTTGGAAGTCAGGATGGCCAGACTTCGTCTTTCATTCTTTGGACATATTATCAGGATGGACCACTGACTGGAGAAGGATATCATGCTGGTAAAGTGAAGGGTTGGAGAGAAAGAGGAAGACCCCAACTAGATGGATTGGCACAGTGGTGGAAGCAATGGGCTCAGGTGTAGCAATGATTGTGATTAATATTTTGTATAGAGCTTAATGTCTACTTTTGAACTTCATAAAAGTGAGCTTAGATAATGTCACTAGTTTGAGATATTATTTCGTGAGGAGAACATGAAATAGGAATGATTTGTTTTAAATTTACCACTATTTAAAGTAATCATATCTGGGAAATTATATATTAATTTTGATGTGGCTTAAAATTTCACTTAAAGAATTCCATAAATTCTATGAAATATTGGCTAGTTGGCCTATGTTTCCACACAGTGTATATGTTGATGTACTTGGGCTGACATTATAAGGCACAGTGATAGGAAAAAGCAGGAATAGTCATTACAAAATAAATTAGATATACGTTAAATTATGATTGCTCTTGTCGCTATTTTTAAGTGCCAAGGAGTTGGTTCTGACTCACAGCTTCCTTGTGTAGGTATTCTGAACCTTCTTTAAATTTTTGTAGGGGAGGAAACCCTTTTCTTTCCTCCATAGGGCACTTGGTGGGCTAGAACAGGTAACCTTGTGATTTGCAGTCCAATGATTATTTTATGGAGTTAGCACTTATTCTATGGAGCCACTACAGTTCCCTAACTCATGATTTAAACTTCAAAATCCACTGCCATGGAGTTGATTCAGATTCATAGTGTTCTTGTATAGCATTTCCTAGGCAATAAATATCTACAGGAACAGAAAACCTTATCTTCCTCCTATGGAACAGCTGATAGGTTTGAGCTACTGATTTTACAATTAGCAGTCCTGCACTTTATTTTTCTTTCTTTCTTTTTTTTTTAGCAACTGAGCATTAAACCACCATGACATCAGGACTCCTGCTTGCTCTGTTAATGTAGTAAAATGTATTTACTGTTTCTTGAATGCTAAACCAATGTTGAGTTCCGGGATAATCTGTTGGCTATGAAATATTGTATTTGTTTGCATATTGCTAAATTTTGGACACATAGGTTCAGCCAAAATAAGTGCAGTTCATAAGGTTTTATGGAGTGCAACAATGGACTCAAATATACCAACAATTAGAATGGTGCAAGATGAGGCAACTTCCTTTCTGCTTTATATAAGATTGACAAGTTGTTTTTATTGTAAAATGCAGTCAAGTCAGTTCTGACTCAGTGCTCCTCTATAGAGTTTCTGAAGAGCAGCTGTTGGGTTTTAAATAATGATGTTCAAAGACCAGTGTTGATCCTACAGCACCACACCAGAAGTCTATATTGACATCAGTCAGAGCTAAATCAGAGGCAAGAAGCAACAACCAAACAATTTTGGGGGGCTAGTTTTTGTTTTTTAATGCATTTAAGTTCATGAAGGTTATTGATGTATAATTTCTTTCTTACAATGCTCTTTTCAGATTTTACTATAATATATTTTTTTTAAAATGTGGAAACCTGTTGTTGTCAGGTTCGATTGAGTCACAACCGACTCATAGCGACCCCATGCACAGCAGAACGAAACAATGTCCCATCTTGGGCCAACCTCACTTCTGCTGCCACACTTGAGTCCATCAATGCTGC
>NW_006408584.1:6073810-6083290 GCF_000296735.1 Chrysochloris asiatica
GAGTGTTGATAGTTGATCCAAGAAGAATGAAGTCCTTGACAACTTCAATCTTTTCTCCATTGATAAGAATGTTGTTTACCTACTTCATATTGCATATTATCATATTTCCTATTATGAAGAAAATGGAAACCTATTTTCTTGATAATATGAAAAAAATTAGTGTAAGTTGATATATGATTTTGTTTTTTAATGCATTTAAGCTTATGGAAGGTTATTGATTTATAATTTGTTTTACAAAATTCTATCACGAGAGCCTCAGCATATATTCTGAGGGCTAGACTATAATTTTCAACAATCAATCTATCCTCTTTGTTTCCAATTTTAATCACCAGAAATTGTCAATTCATCTAGTTTGTATAAATGATCCATTTCAGACTGAAGAAGTTAATAGAATTCTTCAATTTCTTTGCATTTACTATAGATGTTGGTATATGAATTTTAGTAATGGTTGTATTTAAAAGACTTTCTAATGTTGTTGTTAGGTGTCATTGAGTCAGTACTGATTCATAGCCACACTATACACAACAGAACGAAACTTTGCCCAGTCCTGCATACATCTCACAATCAGTGCTATGCCTTAGCCCATTGTTGTTGCCACTGTGCCAATTTATTTTTTGGGGAGGGTCTTCGTTTTTGATCACCTTTTCCTTCCAAACCTTCACCAAACATGTTGTCCTTCTCCAGGAACTGGTCCCTCCTGATTATATGTCTGAAGTATGAGAGACAAAGTCTGGCCATTCTTGATTCTAATGAGTGTCCTGGTTGTATTTCTCCAACACAGATTTATTTGTTCTTTTGTCAGTCCATGATATTTTTAATATTCTACTCTAACAAAACAAGGAGCTCTGGTAGTGTAGTGGTTATGAATCGGGCTGCAAACCACAAGGTTGGCAGTTCAAAACTATCAGCTGTTCTGTGGGAGAAAGATGAGGCATTCTGCTCCTGTAAAGATTTATAGCCTCAGAAACCCTGTACAGGGTCGCTATGAGTTGGAACTGACTCCATGGCACACAGCCACCACTCCAACAAAAAGCATCAATTCTACTATAGTCTTCTTTATTCATTGTTGAAACCTTCAAATGCATATGAGGCTATTGAAAATGCCATGGCTTGGGTCAGGTACACCTTAGTCCTCAAACTGACATTTTAGCTCTTGAACACTTTAAAGAGGTCTTATACAGCTGATTTGCCTAATGCAATACATAATTTGGTTCCTTAGCTTTGGCTTCCATGATTGTTGATGGTTTATCAGAGAAAAATGAAGTCATTGAAAACTTCAATGTTTTCTCCACTGATCATGATGCCATTTATTAGTCCAGTGGTAAGGATTTTTGTTTTGTTTACATTGAGATGCATAATGAAGGGTGTGGCCTTTGATCATTATCAGTAAGTGTTTAAAGTTCTCTTCACTTACAGAAAGAAAGGTTGTATCATTTGCATATTGCAGGTTTTTAATGAGTCTTCCTCCAATCCTGATGCCAAGTTATTCTTTATATAATCCAGCTTTTCAAAATATTTGCTCAACATAAAGTTCAAATACTTAAAGTGAATGAATACAACCTTGGTACACACCTTTTCTAATTTTTAACCATTCAATATTCTGTTGTGTCCTCAACTGCCTCTTAGTATATGTACAGGTTCCTCATGAGCACAATTGAGTGTTATAGTATACTCATTCTCAGCAATATTTTCCATGGCTTATTATGATCCACACAACAACAGCATAAGTTCAGTCAATAAAGCACACATAAATATCCTTCTGGTATTCTCTGCTTTCAGCCAAGATCCATATGATGTCAACATCGATCTCCCTCATTTCACATATTCTTCTGAATCAGATTGAACTTATGGCAGTTTTCTGTCAACATACTGTTGCAGCCATTTTAAAAATTATCTTTAGCAAAATTTTATTTACATGCATTATTAATGATATTTTCCATTGAGTTCCGAATTCCATTGGGTCACTTCTCTTTGAAATGGGCACAAATATGGATCTCTTCCAGTCAGTTGGCCATGTAGTTGCCTTTGAACTTTCTTGACATCAATGAATGAGTGTCTCCAATGCCATATTAGTTTGCTGAAGGATTTCAGTTTGTATTCCACCAATTTCCAGAGCCTTGTTGTTTGCTAAGGCCACCATTGCACTTTGAACTTCTTCTTTCAGCATCATTGACTCTTGATCATGTGCTGCCTCTTGAAATGTACATTTTGGGATCTTCAATTGCTGATGAAGCACAACTAAAAATGAGGAGAAACAGTTTTAAATCCATAAGTAATCATAAAATGGAATGTATGAAGTATGAATCTAAGAAAATTGGGAGTTGTCAAAAATGAAAAGAAATGCAGAAAATTTGATATCATAGGCATTAGTGAGCTGAAATGGATTTCTATTTGTCAATTTGAATCTGACAATCACATTGCTTACTATGGAAGGAATGACACATGGAAGAGAAATAATGTTTCAGTTGTTAAGAAAAAGGACATTTCAAGATCTATCTTGAAGTATAACATTCTCTGTGATAGGATAATATCCATATTCCTAAAAGGAAGACCAGTTAATACAACTATTTTTCAAATTATACACAAACCATTAACACCAGTGATGATGAAATTGAGGAATTTTACCAGATACTTCAGTCTGAAATTGATCAAACATGCAATCAAGATGTATTGAGAGGTGGGGCTTAATGGCAGATTAGGAAGTAGTGTGGTGCAGAATTCCACCAGCAATAACAGAATACCGGATGAAGTAGGTTCATGGGACAGTTCCAGAACTACATGTAAAGGAATATTTAGAAAGTTCAAAGGCTTACAGCCAGTGGAATTTGTAGCAGAATCAAGAAATGTGGTGTTTTCTGACCCATGGCACCCAGCCACTCCTGGAGCTGCCATCTTGGGCATGAGGTAGCTCCTGGGCATGAGGGAGCAGGTGAAGGATCAGAGGAGTGCTCCCACTACAGAAGTCTGACTGATCCTCTGAGATAAAGGTGTGGACTTTTTTGTTTTGTTTTGTTTTGTCCTTTTTCTCTGTTCATAGTTCTCTCACTGTGTGCACACCTCCACTCTTGTGACTAGAGGGGATGCCTGTATGAGTGTACACCCCTCACCCTCAGATGGCTCTACTAGGCTTGCAAATAGATCTGCTCAATAAAGATCTCTGGGACCAAAACTGAGGAAGTGGGAGGAGTCAACAGGAACTGCTTAAAACGGAATGGTCTTGAGAACGGCTCATACCGGCTGAAAAAGGGTCATGAAAGTCATACTCATATTTTGCTACAGATTTATTTTTCTTTTTCTCTTCTTTTATTTTATGCAGTTATAGACTCTACTACCAAATCTTTTAGGTTTTGTTTTGTTTGCTGCTGCTTTTTTGTGTTTTGGTCCCCTTTTGCCTTCACGAGGTTCTTTCTCTCCCTACACTACCCAAGAAGAGCCAGCAATTGTGGTCATATCTCCATGCTGCAATCACACCCTGTAAAACCCCACCATTGATGCAAGAGCCAAAACCAACTGCTATTCACCAGATATACAGCCAACACTTGCTATTGTTACTCTGAGTTAAGTAATAAGAAATGTGAAAAAGGAAGCCCATCTCCTTATCACATTTACCTGAACACAATCAGAAAGCATAATGAAACATCAACAAACCCTCTGTGGAGCATTCAGGAGAATGATATTGAAGTGCATCCAAATGCTCCACAGAGGGTTTGAGAAAAATAAGGAAGAAGTCAGAAAAGTGTTACAGGAACAATCTAATAAGATAGATATAACAGTGGAAATCATTCAAAGCTTGAAAAAAAATGCCTAAATGATTAATAATAAAATATCAAAATAGACAATAGAAGGAAAGGGCAAAGGAGTAGAATTGAACAAATGGAAGCCAGAATTAATGAGCTGAAAGACAAATCTCTCAATACTGCTAAGATAGAAGAGCAAGCAGAAAAAAAGATTTAAAAAATCTTAAGAAAGTCTAAGATTCATGTGGGACAACATGAATAGTAATAACTTAGGAATTATCAGCATTCTGGAACAAGAAGAATCACAGAAGTACACAGAGGAGATACTTGAAGAGTGGGTAGAAGAAAATTCCTCTAATATCATGAAAAAGGAAAAGATAAGCATTTAAGGAGCTGAGCAAATTCCAGGAAGTATAAACCCCAAAAGAAAAACACCAAGATATATCATAATCAACCTCTCCAAAATTGAAGAAAAGAAGAGAATACTAAGAGCAGCTAGGGAAAAGAGAAGTTGTACTTTCAAAGGCAAGCAAGTCAGACTAAGCTTGGATCTCTCAGCATAAACCACACAGACAAGAAGGCAATGGAGAGACACACAT
Source organism: Chrysochloris asiatica (assembly GCF_000296735.1). Taxonomy (NCBI): domain Eukaryota; kingdom Metazoa; phylum Chordata; class Mammalia; order Afrosoricida; family Chrysochloridae; genus Chrysochloris; species Chrysochloris asiatica. The sequence continues at coordinate 6,078,147 of NW_006408584.1, forward strand.
GAAACCCTAAACAAAAAAAAACAAAAAACAAACAAAACTCCCAACAAAAAATCAACTATACAACAAAGCTGGCAATCAAATATGACATTGTAATAAAAACACTGCTGGATAAACAGAAGCTAAGGGATTTTCCCAAAGTCAACTCAAGCACTTCAAAACATCCTATCAGGACTTCTTTGGACTGAGAACCAACAAGAATATAAAACAGCCAGAGACTGATATACATGGCAGCACCACCCAGAACTCAATCAACAGATAGAAGAATCCAGAAGAGAACAAAACTATAAAAATGAATTCAGAGGATCTGGGAGGTCAGTTTATGATCAAAACAATTACAATGTAAAAGAAGGTAAGAACATAGGAACAGAGATCCCGCTGATGAGGACGTCAGGTAGATTTCAGGATAAAATAGACTGTTTTAAATGGAGGAAAAGTTAATAGAATATAGGGTAACCTCAAAGAAAACAAATACTTCCAAACACACCACGAAAATGAAAATCCAGGAAGAATATGGAAACACCAAATCTATGAAGAAACTGACAAGAAAGAACACAAAAAAGAGGAACCCAGCACAGGAAGGCATGCAGGACAAAGAAACCAGAAGCACCACAAGAAAACATCATAATGACAGCAATTAATTCATACCTGTCGATAATTACATTGAATGTCAACAGATAAAATGTACCAGTTAAGAGACAGATTGTAGCAGAAGGAATAAGAAAACAAGATCCTTCAATATGCTGCCTGCAAAAGAGACACATCTTACACACAAAGACAAAAACAGACTAAAAGTGAAAGGATGGGAAAAAATATACCAAGCTAATTGCAACAAAAATGAGCAGAAGTAGCAATATCAACCTCTGATGAAATGAACTTTAAGGCAAAAATCAGGATAATAGATAAAGATGGACATTATTTAATGATTAAAGGGTCAATTGAATGAGATGACATAAGCATAATAAATATCTATGCTCCCAATGAAAGAGTTCCAAAATATACAAAGGAAATTCTAACATACTTGAAGAAAGAAATAGACAAATGTACAATATTAGTGGGAGATTTTAATATACCATTTTAAAAAAAGAACAGCCAGAAAGAAACTTGACAAAGACACAGAGGAACTAAACAACACAATCAGCCAACTGGACCTCATAGATGTGTACAGAGCATTCAAGCCAACAACAGTACAATACATATTCTCTTACAGTGCATATGGAACATTATCCTGAATAGACCATGTGTTAGGCCACAAAACAAGTCTCCATAAACTTACAAACATCAAAATGATCTACCTAAGCCTATACAGAGTGAAGTAGAAAACATGAACAGACCTATAACAAAGAAATAAAGTGACCAGGTCATCAAAACACTCCCAACCAAAAACAGTCCAGGTCCAGATGGTTTCATTAATGAGTTTACCAAACTTTCAGGGAAGAATTATGACCAATTCTATCCAAATTATTCCAGAATACAGAAAAGGATGGAAAACTTCCTTATCAAAATACTACAAAGCATATTCTCAGACCACGATGCTATAAAATAAGAACTCAGCAATAGGAAGACCAAGGTAATAAAGCCATATACACGGAAACTGAATAACACTCTGCTTAAAACCTACAGGTAGTAGGAAAAGCAAAATATGAATTCACAAATTTCCTAGAAACAAATGAGCAAAAAACACACAACATACCAAAATGTTTGGGACACAACAAAAGCAGTGCTGAAAGGACAATTTATTGCAATAAATTAATACAGCCCAAAGAAGAAAACACCAAAATCAACACATTAGCACAACATCTCCAACAATTAGAAACAGAGCAGCCAAGTAAAACTTCAGTCAACAGAAAAAAAAAAAAAAGAAAGATTAGAGCAGAAATAAACAAGGTAAAACACAGAAAACTTATAGAAAGAAATAACAAGACAAGGAGCTGGTTCTTTCAGAGGTGTAACAAAATTGACAAAACATTGGTGAATCTATCAAAAGAAAAGACTGAAAAAAATACAAATAACAAACATAAGAAACCACATGGGTGATGTCACAACAGAATCAATATAAATAAAATGGATAATAACAGAGTATTATAAAGAGTTGTACTCCAAAAAAAAAAAAAAATTGAAAATCTAGAGGAGATGGATACATTTTTAGAAAAGCATGGTCTACCTAAACTTACACAGAGTGAAGTAGAAAACTTGAACAAACCTGTAACAAAGGAAGAGATTGACCAGGTCATCAAAACACTCCCAAAGAAACAGTCCAGGTCCAGATGGTTTTTTAATGAGTTTTAACAAACATTCAGGGAAGAATTGTGACCAATTCTCCCTAAATTATTCCAGAATAAAGAAAAGGATGGAAAATTTCCTAATACATTTTATGAAGCAAGAATAACCTTTATACCCAAACTAAGGAAGGACATCACTAAGAAAATATATATATATATACCCCAATATCCCTAATGAACACAGATGCAAAAACTCTCAACAAATTCTTAGCCTACATAATTCAACAACACATCAAAAAATAATACATTATGACCAAGTGGTATTCATATCAGGGATGCAATGATGGTTCAACTTTAGAAAAACAATTATTGTAATCCAACATATAAACTTAAAAAACAAGGAAAATAACCACATGATCATATCGATTGATGCAGAAAAGGTATTTGACAAAATCCATATCCATTATCCATTCCTGATTAAAAAAACAAACAAACTCAACAAAGTAGGAATTGAAGGGAAATTCCTCAACACAATTAAAAGCATATAGACAAAACCAACAGCCAACATCACTGTGAATGAAGAGAAGCTGAAAGCCTTCTGTTTGTGGACAGGATCTGGACAAGGATATTCTTCATTACCACTCCTATTCAGTCTTGTGTTGAAAGTCTTAGCAAGAGCTCTAAGGCAAAATAGGGAAATTAAAGACATCCAAAATGGCAAAGAGCAAGTAAAACATTCTCTATTTGCAGATGATATGATCCTATACATAGAAAACCCAAAGATTGTGCAAAAAACCCCTCAAAAAACCATTGTACCTTATTGGAAGATTCAGCAAAGTTTCAGGGTACAAGATCAAAATAAAAAAATTAGATTCCTCTACTAATAATGACAGCACTGAAAAAGAAATTAGGAAAGTAATACCATTTACAATAGCTACCCAAAGGATGAAATATTTAGGAATAAATGTAACCAGAGAAATAAAGGATCTAAACAAAGAAAATTATAAAACATTACTACAAAAAAGCAAAAAGTCTTACAAAAATGTAAGACTATATCATGTTCCTGGATAGGAAGATTTAACATTGTGAAGATGTCAATACTTCCCAATGTAATCTACAAATACAATGTAATCCCTATCCAGATTCTAATGACATTCTTCAAAGAGATGGAAAAAATAATTACAAACTTTTTATGAAAAGGAAAGAGAGCTAGGATAAACAAAGCAATGCTTAAGAAGAACAAAGTTGGTAGCCTCTCACTCTCTGATTTCAAAATTTACTACATAGTTACAGTGGTAAAAACAGCCTGGTAATGATACAATGAAAGATGCATAGATCAATGGAACAGAATTGAAAATCCAAAAATTAATCCATCCACATACAGTCAACTGATCTTTGACAAAGATCCAAAGTACATTGAGTGGGGAATAGATAGTCTCTTCAACAGATGGTATTAGCCAAACTGGAAATTAATATGTGAAAGACTGAAACAAGACCTTTCATCACACCTTATACAAAAACCAATTCAGCCTGGATTAAAGACCTATGTATGAATTCTAGAATTATAAAGGTCATCAATGAAAACATAGGGACAAATTTAAGGGCTCTAATCCAGGGCACACAGTCTACCAAACATTATGAAAATTACATAAGCAAAAGAGGATAAAATAGATGATTAGGGCATACTAAAATTTCGAAACGTATGTGCATCAAAAGATTTTACCAAAAGAGTGAAAAAAGAGCCCTTAGAAAGGGAAAAAAAATCTTTTGTAATGAGTTATCAGACAATGGACTAATTATTAAAATCTATAGGAAAGTACAACACCTCTACATGAAAAAGACAAATAACCCAATTAAAAAATGGTAACAGGACATGAACACAATTCACCAAGGAAAAGATTCATGCAGTCAGCAAACATGAAGAAATGTTCACGACCATTAGCCATTAGAGAAATACAAATCAAAACAACAATGAGATATCATCTCACACCAGCAATAACAGCAAAGTTCAGAAAAGCAGAAAACAATAAATGCTGGAAAGGATATGGAGCTACTGGGACCCTCCTACATTGTTGCTGGGAATACAAAATGGTCCAACCACTCTGGAAAACAATATGGCACTTCCTCAAAAGGTTGGAAATCTTATGATCCAGAAATTCCTCTACTTGGTATATATTCACAAGGAATACGAGTCATAACGAAAAGATACATGCACACTAATGTCCATAGCAGCAGTAGTCACAATAGCAAAAATATGGAGACAGCTTAAGTGCCATCTCAATGGAAGAATGAATAAACAAACTTTGGAATGAATAAACAAACAAAGGAATATTATGCTACCTTGAAGAATAAGAAGGAAGCTGCAAACTCCCGCATAACATGGATGATCCTTGAGGATATTTTGCTGAGTGAAATCAGTTAGTCACAATAGGACAAATTTTGCATAAGACCATTATTGAAAAAAAGAAAAGATACCTGCACTAAAAGAAAAATAAGAAACACACACACACACACACACAAAACCCCTTTTTTGGTTACCAAGGTGGTGGGGGGCGGGGCAGAAAGGATTGGGGAAGCACAGGATAGTGATAGAAACATTATAGTTTGGGTGTCGGGGAGGACAATGCACAAGAATTGGAAGGGGACTGGAAGTATCAGGTAGATAGGATATGTTTAGGCAGGTTTGCATGGGCTAAATGGGACAGAGGTAAATAGTGATGTATGCTTAATCTTGAAACAAGGCTCTGTGATACAGGAACAGAGGCAAAATCTGAATGGATAAAAGAGAAGAAATAATGTTAAGATGCTTGACTGTCTTATGAATATTGGTTTCCCTTGTCTACTAATGTAAAATAGACAGTTGAGTGGGATAGAAAAGAATATCAGGAATCATGATTATAGAAATCTTGTAAACCCATCTTCAGC
>NW_006408584.1:6084110-6085693 GCF_000296735.1 Chrysochloris asiatica
CTAGTGGTCGGAACCGACTCCATGGCTCATAACCGCCACCATGACAATTTGAGCTCCACCCCATTGTTTTATTTTATTTATCGAAGATATTCTACTTAATGCAGTGTTGGTAGTTTTCTGTTTCACATAAGATTAAACATAAATTTTTACGTATTTTAAAGTTTTAAATCATTTTGCTTTAATAAATTTAAATGCTTCAATGTTCCTTTACATCTTGCTTTTAGGATCTGATATAGAAACAAATGCATAATAAATTACCTGATAATTATCAATAAGATGTTAACACTCTGAAGAAAATTTAAAACTACTAGATTCCTGACTTTATATTCTGTTGCATAGTTTGTATAGAAAAGCTGGAGAAAACACATGCAAATTATAAGTATAGGCATATCACTGGGATCTATATTGTAAGTGAACCTTTCTGCATATTGACCAACAAATACAACAACCATCATATGGTTTGCTAATATTTTTCTTTGCATTTTCAAACAACTGAATTAGCATCAGAAGTTAAACTGTAGAACATTTATATGTTAGTGCTTAGAAAGATTACAGAAGCAAAATGCATAATATTATTTCCTTTGCTTACCACAGAATAACAAAACAGTAATTTTATGATAGATAACTGTTCTTTTCTACTCTCTGTATTGCTGTTGTTGTTGCAATATATTGCCACTGAGTCAGTTCCTACTCACAGCGATCTTGTGTAGGGTTTGCAAAAGTGGCTGGTGTGTTTGAGCCAGTGACCTTGCAGTTCAAACCAACCTTATGATCGAGTGCTTATACTACAGAGCCATACTATTTATATATATATAAATAGTTGATTTTTTTCAGAACACAATGTAATACATCATTATGAAAAAACCTTCAATTTTCTTCATATCTCTTACAATTGCATTGTTGTTAGTTGCTATCAAGTTGATTTTGAATTATGGCAACCCCATGTGTGCAGTGTAGAATTGCATCATTAGGTTGCCAATGCTGGGATCTTTCATAAGCAGATCATTAGGCCTGTCCTCTGACATTTGCTGTGTGGATTTGAACTGTCAGCTTTTCATACTGTTGGCACTTAGCAATCTCCATAAAAACAGTAATTTGATAATATATATAGGATTGGTCAATGTTTTTAGACAATAATTGCATGGTTTTGTTTTTCCTTCCAGTAAACTGCAAATTCTTTGTAGACAAGCGCCTTAGCTACTTTTTTATTGTTGTAAAATCCAAACTATGTATGCCAACTCTCATGCAGTAATTGCGCAAATATTATTTAGTGAAGTATTGTAAATCCTGAACTCAATAATTATCTGCAGGTATGTACTGCCAAGTTTCCTCTTAAATGTCAAATATTGGCCTCTAGATGAGTCTCAGGTATTTTTTGATAGTTCATTGACTGATAGTTCACTGATAGCTCATTGATAGTCATAAGAGTGTTCTTGCTGTCACTAGGATAGCAGCATACATCCACTATGAAACAGTAATCTGGCTGGGTTTTTTTTTTTTTAATGTTTTATTGTGTATTGAGTGATAGTTTACATGGGGGAACATTAGTTTTACATTCATTGTATCCTATATCATTTCATTGC
>NW_006408584.1:6086364-6086822 GCF_000296735.1 Chrysochloris asiatica
CCTCTTCTTTCTTCCTCAGGTTGAGTTCTGTTCATCAAGTCATTGAAGCCAGGTCATGTGGGTGTTCTTGCGTCTGTCTGCCCTCTTCTTATCAGCTGGTCTCTTGGCTCTCCGCTCTAGTCCTCTGTGGCTGTGTCACTGACTCTGAGCCCATGGGTCCCTTGGTCCTGCCTCGCTGCTGACCGACCAAGTCTCCACCCGGGTTCGCAGAACGATGCAGGGTTTAGTTCGCCACTTCGTTGTGTTCTTCGGTCACTTCCCTCTAAGGGTGATGTGCGTTGTCGCCAATCAGAGAGTGGATTTCCATTGCGTCCTAGTCTTGGGAGAGGATCTGCACTGAGAGGACCTAGCCACTTGCCTTGATGCCTCCTGGGCTAGCAACTTGCTTGTTCTTGTGGTAGCAGTAGGACTGCCCTTACTGTTCTGTATTTTTCCTGTAGGTCTTTCTTTCAAGAAGT
>NW_006408584.1:6088405-6098098 GCF_000296735.1 Chrysochloris asiatica
TGTTTCAGTCTTTTACACATTGCTTTCCAGTTCTGCCAGCCAGCACCATTTATTACAGAGATTATCTCTTTCCCATGCAATGTGCCTAGGCATTTTGTCGAAGATCATTTGGCTGTAGGTGGTTGGGTTGATATCTGGATTCTTGATTCTGTTCTATTGATCAATGTCTCTTTCATTGTACCAGTACCAGGCTGTTTTTATCACTGTAGCTGTGTAGTAAAGTTTGAAATCAGAGAGTGAGAGACCTCGAACCTTGTTCTTCCTTTTGAGCAGTGCTTTGCTTATCTTGGGTCTCTTTCCTTTCCATATAAAATTAGTAATTGTCCTTTCCATCTCTGAAAAATGTTGTTGGAATCTGGATTGGGATTGCACTGTATGTGTAAATTGTATGTACACTGTATGTAAAATTGACATTTTCACATGTTGAGTCTTCCTATACAATGTTCTTCCACTTCTGTAGATCTCTTTTAGTTTCCTGTAGTAGTGTTTTGTAATTTTCTTTGTATAATTTCCTTTGTTTCTCTGGTTATGTTTATTCCTAGATATTTGATCTTTTGTGTGGCTATTATAAATGGAATTGTTTTCCTAATGTCCTTATCATTGTTATTGCTGTTGCTGGAGAGAAATCTAATTGATTTCTGTACGTTGATCTTATACCCTGCCACTTTGCTGACTTTTTCGATGAGGTCTAATAGTTTTTTACTGAGTCTTTGGGGTTTTCTATATATAGGATCATATCGTCTGCAAATAAGGAGAGTTTTACTTCCTCTTTGCCAATGTGGATGCCTTTGATTTCTTTATCATGCCATATAGCTCTGGCTAACACTTACAGCACAAAATTGAATAGGAGCAGTGATAAAGGGCATCCTTGCCTGGTTCCTATTCGCAGAGGAAAGGTTTTCAGTTTTTCTCCATTGAGTGTGATGTAGGCTCTTGGTTTTGTATATATGCTTTTGACTATGTTGAGGATTTTCCCTTCAATTCCTACTTTGTTAAGTGTTTTTATCAGGAATGGATGTTAGATTTTGTCAAATGCCTTTTCTGCATCAATCGATATGATCATGTGGTTCTTTTCCTTTTTCTTATTTATATGATGGATTACACTGATCATTTTCCTGATGTTGAACCATCCTTGCATCCCTTTTATGAAACCGACTTGGTCATGATGTGTTATTTTTTTGATGTGCTGTTGGATTCTGTTGGCTAGGATTTTGTTGAGAATTTTTGCATCTATGTTCATGAGTGATATTGGTCTATAGTTTTCCTTCTTAGTGATGTCCTTCCCTGGTTTTGGTATGAGGGTTATGCTTGCTTCATAAAAAGTATTTGGGAGTTTTCCATCCTCTTCTATGTTCTGGAATAATTTGAGTAGAATTGGTGACAGTTCTTCTCTGAATGTTTGGTAGAACTCACCCGTGGAAGCCATCTGGGCCTGGGCTTTTGTTGGTTGGAAGTTTCTTCATGATCTGGTCAATTTCTTCTTTTGTTATGGGTTTGTTCAGATTTCCTACTTCAGTCTGGGTAAGTTTAGGTAGGTTGTGTTTTTCTAGAAATGTATACATCTCATCCAAATTTTTGAATTTATTGGAGTACAGCTCTTTGTCTTATTCTGTTATTATCCTTTTGATTTTGTTTGGTTCTGTTGTGACTTCATCTATGTGGTTTCTAATGCGATTGATTTGTGTCCTCTCCCTCTTTTCTTTAGTTTTGCCAATCGTTTGTCAATTTGATTAATACTTTCAAAGAACCAGCTTCTTTTCTTGTTGATTCTTTCCATGGTTTTTTGGTTTTCTATCTCATTTATTTCTGCCCTTATCTTTATTATTTCCCTTCTTTTGGTTACTGTAGTTCCCTCTGTTGGTCTGGCTGGGTTTTTTAATAATGCCAAGCATCCCTTAGTTTTCAGTAGTTGGGTAGTATCTCAAGTACAAATCCTAAAGATTTTGCTACTTTCCACTATATTAACTTAAGTTATTTAAGCTTTCTATATAGTAATTTAAGGAAACTGGTATGGTGCTGTACAATAAACACTGGACTGAATGGTCATTTTTAACCACAAGGTTAGCTGTTCAAATTCACCAGCTTCTCCTTGGGAACCTTACACAGGGCTGCTATGAGTCGGAACCAACTTAACAACACCTAACAACAGTAACAAGGAAAATTGCGGGGTATACATTGGGCTGCTAACTGCAAGATCAACAGTTTGAATCCACCAGTCACTCTGTGGGAGAAAGATGAGAGTTTCTGCTCTCTTATAGATTTTCAGGTTTAGAAACCCTATACAGAGCCACTATTAGTTGGAAACAACTCAACAGCATGCAAAAGCAGCAGCAGAAACATATAGTTTACCAGACAAAAATGGAACCAATTCTTCCATATGAACCAACAGAGAATGGGTCGAACTATACCTATTATTAGTAAAGGTAGAGTCATTGTGTGGTGCTGTGGGCTAATGTGCAGGACTGCAAAGTTGGTTTGAACTGAAAGATTGGCAGTTCACTCACCGGCCACTCCTTGGAACGCCTATACAGGATCACTATGGGTCAGAACCAACTCGATGGCATGTAACAACTGCAACATCAATAAAGGCATAGGCATACAAACTAATGCATCAATTGATGATATAAATAAAAGGACAATGCTTGAAAACAGAATATGCTAAAACAAACTCTGCTGCCATTTTTGGACTTTGTTTTTGCTATAGTTATCTAGTTCCTTATAAAGATGCTTGTTTTTGAAAACGACAGTATGGTTGCTATGGTAATAGGCACTTTATAAATCAAGTCTTCATTTCCACTGTGCTCCAAAATAATAAAGATTATTAAAGTGTGTTCGCAAAAGTATGAAAAGGAATCTGCTAAAAGTGTAACCACGAAGGTGTTAAATATAAAATTAAAATTTCAAATGATCCCATAAAGATTTCATTAAGTATTTGTGGTAGCCTTGGCATCATTCAATGGTATTTTGGACAGCTTTCACAGTATTTTTGAGAGATAAAATGATGATGATTAATGATGAATTGTTCATTGATATTTGACAGTACTGACAGTTTACCTATGTGATTTGGGATTATTTTCTTTCACAAGAGATGAGTGGGTTAGAATCTCTGTGTTAGAATTTCAAACACAGTGTATTCCATAAGGGATTGATGACTTTTCATCTTTCTGTCCTTTTTTTTCCCATGTGAAAGTCGTAACATGTCTATTTCTATTTCTTTACAATAAAAAAGGAAATGATTTCTTCAATGATTTTTTTTTCTCTCTCTTTTACAGTTAAAATTATTTGGACTGACAGAGGTTGAAGACAAGACACTCAGAGTCATAATATGCCATGTCACTACTTCAAAAGTCATTCTCCCTTATGCACACATTTGCCTCAAGACCAAATTTTTGTTTTCACTCTGTTCATTGATGGAGCAAGGTTTCAGTTTGTAGGTATTAGATCTATTCTATCAGGAGAGTCTGGAGAGCAACACAGACCTTGAAAAATTAATAGCAGGGTTGTCCTCTATCAAATGTTTTCATCAGAGGGAGCCCCTGTGCAATTAAAATATCTTCAACTAGGACAAAGGGCTGTCTCTCCATAGGCATTTTAATTGGATAGTTCTGCTTTAGCTCTATTTTCTATCATCTCTCTGTCGACACTATGAGATAATGGCTGCCAATACATTTGCAGAAACCAGCAGAGTTGATCAAAAGGCAAATTAGGATTCCACAGGCAGTTCAGGGATAAAGGGATTATAGAAAACCCAGGACTGATTCTGTTTAAATTGAGGGCATTTGGCACTGTTTCCATGATGACATAATCTGTAGATGGAACGAATTTATTGAAGAAGAATGGCAGATATCTAATAATATAATAGATGTAGACACTGTAAGAAACATAGGTATTGACATTATAATACTTTTTTGATCACCTGAATGTTCTCTTCTAGATAAATAATGGTTAAAAAGATTCCATTTACAAAGCGAAGTCAAAAAATATTGTTACCGAGGTTCTAGTTCATACATGCACTAGTTTATTCTAAATAAAACATGCTTAAATATGTCTCTGCAATCAGTGGATGATTGCAAACAAGTTTTCTCTTGCTTTTGTTAAGTACTGTCAAGCAGCTTCCCACTCATAGTGACTAAATACAGGGTTTCCAAGAAGGGGCTGATAGGTTTGAACCGTCAATATTGCAGTTAACAGTTTAGTGCCTACCCTACCGGGAGCTCTTCTTCTCCTTGTTGTTGTTGTTATTAAGTGCTGTCGATCGGATTCCTACCCATAGGGACCCTGTATAAATGATTCCAAGGAGCAGCTGATGAACTTGAACCCCAGGCCTCCTAGTTCAAGTAGATTTTGCAGTCCAGTGCATTAATCAACAGCGCCACACCAGGACTCTCCATTGTTGTTGTTGTTAAGTGCTGTTGAATCGGTTCTGACCCATAGCGACCCTATATAGGGTTTCCAAGGAGCGACTGGTGAGCTTGAACCACCGACCTTGCAGTTCAAATGGCTTTGCAGTCTGGCGCATTAACCCACAGCGCTACACCAGGACTCTCCTTAGGGCATCTTAAAAAAAAAAAATAAAAAGGATACATTTTGTGCCATGGAACAAAATGATTTTGATGTTAGAGCTAATACTGAATTTTAACAAAAATCAGGTAACATCTTCCCAAAACATTGGAACTTTGCAAAAGTTTATGAGAATACAGCCCATGTAAATATTTTTAGATGAATTGAATACTATTGGGAAGACCTCAAAAATGAGCCATGAAAGGGAAGCTTCGATGAATGAACAAATTGTATGACTGATGTCTAGAAACTGGTGGAGTAAGACAATAGAATTACTACTGAGGAACTAGCCACTGAAGGTGAAGTTTAGTATTTTCTATTTTAAATGAACATCTTGACATTACCAAGCTTCCAATTTACTGGGTACCAAAAGCATTTTGGGAAGATTAGCTAGCTCAAAGAACTGATACTTCCATCAGTCATGGTTAGTGAATGAATATATTTTATGAAACAAATCATACATGGAGAATAATCTTGGGGCTTGCAAGATCATCCAGATAGCAAGGTTCTGTAGAAACATTGGCTTCCCAGGGGATTGGCGATGCCAGTTAATTCAAAGCAGAAAGAACAGCTCAGAAGGTTATGCTGGCTCTTTGGGGGAATTCAAGAGAAGTTATCTGAAAGATTTTCTGAACGAACATAGGATAGTCACAGGGACTTATTATGAGGAAGTTTTAAGAAAATTGAAAACTTCATTGATGAGAAAAAGCTCAGGAAATTTGCAATGAGGAATTTGGTTTTCCAACACAACAATGCATGAGTTCATCCTTTGCAGCTACAAAGGGCTGTCCTCAATAATTTAATTGAGAAATATTACTCATCCATCCTACAGCTTAGGTACTGATCCTTCAGACTGAATTTTGTCCCCGAATTTCAAAGAATACTTAAAAAGAACATTGTTTGATTCTCTCAAGAATACCAAATTCCCATCGGATGTGCAAATTGAAGAGAGCAAAATTATTTATGGAAGGGCTAGAGACAAAGAAGCACTGCCTTCAGAAGTGTGTAGACCTATACTGAGAATTTGTAAAACAATAATAACTTTACATTTTGATATTTTAATTTAAGTGTAAGTAATTTTGTAGCAATACTTCATGACTTATCCACTAATATATCAATCTGCCTCTGATTTATATGAGTCAATCTAAGCTAAAATAAGCAAAAGCACTTAATTAGAATGGTAAAAGTTAGAGTAAGCACTCATCTTTGATAGTGGAGTATATTACCTTCTATCTGTGAAAAATAATTATAATAATAGAGCATTGAAATAAATCATTCCATGCATTCAAAAATCAAAGAATCTATATTTTAGATGGGAGTCCTGGTGTGGCACTGTGGTTTAATGCACCAGACTGTGGTTTAATGCACTGTGGTTTAAAGCTCTGTGCTCTGGTAGTGTAGTGGTTACGAATTGGGCTGCGAACCTTAAGGTCAGCAGTTCGAAACTATCAGCCGCTCCACGGGAGAAAGATGAGGCTTTCTACTCCCGTAAAGATTTACACCCTTGGAAACCCTGTACAGGGTCGCTATGGGTCGGAACCGACTCGACGGCACTTCACAACAACCCTCAAGTTGGTTCCTACCCATAGCAACACTGTATAGGGTTTCCGAGGAGCAACTGGTCAGCTTGAACTGTTGATCTTGCAGTTCAATCCGATCTCATGGCCAAGTGCTTATTTTACAGTACCACACAGCTGGAGCTATAAGGCAATAAAGAAAAATAAAAGTATCCAAATTTGCAAAGAATTAAAACTGTATTTGCAGATGATACAGAGCTCTGGTAGTGTAGTGGTTACGAATCGGGCTGCTAATTTCATGGTCAGCATTCCGAAACTACCAGCAGTTCCAGGGAAAAAGATGAGGCTTTCTGGTCCCGTAAAGATTTACAGCCTCGGAAACCCTGTACAGAGTAGCTTTGAGTCGGAACTGACTCTAAGGCACATAACAAGAACAACATACATAAAAAATCCAAAAGACTCAGCAAGAAAATGATTGAGCCTCATTGAAAGGTTCAGCAACATGTCAGAGTATGAGATTAATACACAAAAATCAGTTAGATTCCTTTACAGAAATAGAGAGCTGAAAATGAAATCAGGAAAATAATACCATTTACAATAGCCACCCAAAAGATGCAATATTTAGGAATAAATTTACCCAGAAACAAAACACCTATACAGAGAAAACTACAAAATACTATTTTAAGTTACCAGAAAAGACATACAAAAATGAAAATTCATACCATGTTCAAGGATAGGAATGCTTAACATTGTTAAAATATAACACTGCTCAAAACAATCTATAGATATTGGGATTGCACTCAATTCAAATCGAGATTGCAGCATAAGTCTTTGAAGAAATGAAAATATGATTACTAATAATATATAGAAAGGAAAGAAACCTCAGGTAAGCAAAGCACTACTTAAGAAGAAGAGCAAAGTTGAAGGTTTCTCACTTCCTAGTCTTTAAATTGGCTACACAACCACAATGGTTAAAGCAGTGTGGTACTTGTACAATGAGTGATACGTAGATCAATAGAACAGAATTGAGAGCCCAGATGTAAATCCATCCACATACAGTCAGCTGATCATAGACAAAGGATCAAAACACATTAAATGGGAAAGATATAGTCCCTTCAACAAATGGCACAGGCAAAACTGGTAACCCATTAGCAGAAGAATGAAACAAGATCCATACCTTCCGCCATATATGAAAACAAACACAATGTGGATTAAAGACCTAGAATCATAAGCAGAAATTTAGAGACACTGTTACATGGCATAAATGCACTATCAAATGTAACTGAAAACACACAAACAGCAGAAGACAAAATAGATGATTGGGGCCTATAAGTTCCACCTCAACATAAAGAAAACAAAAATCCTCACCACTGGACCAATAAATAACATTATGATAAATAGAGAAAAGATTGAAATTGTCAAAGGCTTAATTTTGCTTAGACCCAACATCAACACTCATGGAATCAGCAGTTAAGAAATCCAACAACGCATTGCATTTAGAAAATCTGCTGCACAAGAGTTATTTAAAGTGTTCAAGAGCAAAGATGTCAATTTCAAGACTAAAGTGCGCCTGACCCAAACCATGGCATTTTTAATAGCTTCATGTGCATGTGAAAGTTGGACAATAAATCAGGAAAAACATAGACAAATTGGAACATTTGAGTTATGGTGTTGGAGAAGAATATTAAAGGTACCATGAACTGACATAACAACAACCAAATCTGTGCTGGAAGAGTAAAGCCAGAACACACCTTAGAAACCAAGATGGCCAGACTTTTTCTTTCATACTTAGGACATATTATCAGGAGGGACCAGTCACTGGAGTAGGTCATTATGCTTGTTAAAAAGGAGGGTCAGCAAAAAAGAGGGAGACCTCAATGAAACGGATTAGCACAGTGGCAGCAGCAATGAGTTTAAGCAAAACTGCAATTGTGAGTATGTTGCAGAACTGGGTGGTGTTTTGTTCTGCTGCACATAGGGTCACTATGGGTTGGAATTGACTTGGTGGCACCTAATAACAACAATGTAAAATAGACATCTAATGTGTATCAAAAGATATCACCAAAAGAGTAAAAAGAGAACCTACAGACTGGTAAAAACTGTTTTTGTAATGAAATACGAAACAAGGAAATATTCTGGAAAATGTATAGAAAACTACAACACCTCTACAAGAAAAAGACAAATAATTCAAAATGGACAGAGACCATGAACAAAACTTCAGGCCACCAACAACAATAAAAAGATCAGGCCACCAACAAAACTGTGGAGAAATATTCATGATCATTAGCCATTGTTGTTGTTAAGTACAGTCTTGTCTGTTCTGACTCGTCGTGATGTCATTTCATCCAAATATTAATAGCAAAGTTTAAGAAAACAGAAAGCAACAAATACTAACGAGTATGTGCGGAGACTGGGGCCTCCTACATTGCTGGTGGGACTGACAATGTTGCAACTATTGTGGAAAGTGATATGGCACTTCTTCTAAAGTTTGGAAATAAAATTACGATTTGACCTAGAAATATTTCTACTTGGTATATTTCTCCTAGAAATAAGAACCATGACAGGTAGACATACGCACACCCATGTTAATTGCAACACTAGTCACAATTGCAAAAAGAGACAGGCTAAATGTCCATCAATGGAAGGATGGGTAAACAAACTTTGTTACATACATAAAATGAAATGCTATGCAGAGTTGAATCTGGGATGAATGCTGAATCTTGAAAACACCTCATAACATGGAATAACCTGTAGGACAATATGCTGAGTTAAATTAGTCAATTAGAAAAGGACAAATATTATATGACACTGTTTTTGTTGTTGTTAGGTGCCATCGAGTCAGTACCAATTCATAGCAACTCTATGCACAACAGAATGAAACACTGCCCAGTCCTGGGCAAACCTTGAGCCCATTGATGATGCTACTTTGCCAATCCATCTCACTGGGGGTCTTCCTCTTTTTCTCTGATCCTCCACCTTACCAAGCATAATATCCCTCTCCAGTGACTGGTCCCTCTGACAATATGTCCAAAGCATTAAAGATGAAGTCTGGCCATCATGTCCTCCAAGGAGCACTCTGGCAGTACTGCTTCCAGCGAAGATCTGTTTGTTCTTTTGACAGCCCGTGATACTTTAAACATTCTCCTCCAACACCATAAGTACTACTTCCAAAATTGGAGAAAACATTTGCATGCTAAAAGAATCATCCTTTGATATTTACCAGGGTGAATGGATGGGGTGGAGTAGGGGTTCGTGGTGGAAGGGAGAGTAATTCACTAACTAAAGGGAAGACACTTGTTAACTCAAGTGACAGGAAAGGCAATATGCAACAAGAGGGAAGTTGGCAGAAGAATATTGAAGATAGGTGAAGACATAGGGAAGAATACAAGGGATAAAGTGGATGGAGGTAAATACTGATACACAGTTACGCAACAACCATGTTTTGTGAGCAGATAAATGGGCTCTGGTAGCGTAGTGGTTACGAATCGGGCTGCGAACCTTAAGGTCAGCGGTTCGAAACTGTCAGCCGCTCCGCGGGAGAAAGATGAGGCTTTCTACTCCCGTAAAGATTTACACCCTCGGAAACCCTGTACAGGGTCGCTATGGGTCGGAACCG